>NW_021319373.1:2012080-2118954 GCF_001605985.2 Dendrobium catenatum
GAAAAATACAAACTCATCTGCCTTCCAAAATTTACCCCGGAATTTAGTTCGTTAAAACTCCCTAGCCGAATAAAGAAAAGCGCGGCGGGGAGGCCGGGGCCGAATTTTCGGAGCCCACAGTAATAAAGAATGTTCATTTTTTATAGTCTTCATTATGTTGAGCCAGTAATTCTCTAAAAGGATCTTCTAATATTGCATTCAGAATAAAGGTTTTTGCGAGATTGTATGGTTGGACTTATTAACTATTTTTTTATGTTGTTGAAGGTTTTTTAGCATTCATTGTCTCATTTGATGCAAACATTCTTCTTCATCAACTTGACAAATGATTGACATCTTTTTGTGAAGTTTAATATGAATCACTAAATTAAAGCAATTTGTCCTTATAATGAATGAAGCTGGTGAAAGCTTTTTGGTGGAGGCATCTCAACTATCATTTTGATTTTATTGGGGTTGATTTCAATTTTTCTGATGTGCATGATGTAACCAAAATTTTTCTGAACCCTCCAAAGCGTTCGTCGCATCATATGCTGGTCGAACATCTCCAATCGCTCCTTTTCACATCCTATGTGTGAATTCCACTAAATATGACGTTCTTTTATATAAATCAGATTAATGCACTGGATTTCCTAAAATCGAGTAGAAGTAACTGCAACAATAACAACAACATCAATCCTTTATCCCACTACGTGGGGTTGACTAATAAATACTTTTTCTCCATTGTATCCTGTTAAGAGTCAAATTTTCCTTTAAATCTAATAAATAAAGGCTATTTTTAATATTTGATAACCAAGTCTTTTTAGGTCTACCTCTACCTTTCTTAACATAAGCCAAATCTAATACATCTACTCTCCTAATTGGGTCATCGAAAGGCCGAAGTTTTATGTGATCAAACCATTTAAGGTGACTCTCTCTGATCTTATTTGCTTCTGGAGCTACTCCAACCTTTTCACATATATGTTCATTTCGTATTCTATCTTTAAGAGTAAAGCCACTCATCCACTTGAGCATCCTCATCTTAGCAACACTTAATTTTATGCTTCTCTTTTAATGGCCAACATTCTACACCATAAAGCATTGTAGGCCTCACCACCATCTTATAGAATATTCCCTTATGTTTGAGGGGGACTTTTCTATCACACAATATACCCAATACATTCCTCCACTTCAACCATCCAACTTGAATTTTACTGATAATATCCCAATCTATTTCACCATCACTCTGAACAATAGATCCAAGATATCTAAAACGTGTACTCTTATTAATGGCTTGATCACCCAAAATCACAATCCCCTCATTAGTTCTATTACTACTAAAATTACACTCCATATATTCAGTTTTAGATCTATATTTCTCTATCAAACCTGTCAATAAATGTATGGCTTACATAGTAGACCTACTCGGCATGAATTCAAATTGATTTTGAGAAACATTAGTATCATGTCATAACCTATGCTCAATAACTCTCTACCATAGTTTTAAAGTATGACACATTAACTTTATTCCTCTATAATTCACACACTCTTGTGAATTACCTTTATTCTTAAAAATAGGAATCAATATCATTTTTTACTCATCTGACATCTTTTTATCCTTCAAAATGATATTGAAAAATTTTGTAAGCCAAGTAATTCCTTCATCTCCTAAGCATTTCCACACCTTTATTGGAATATCATCAGGTCCAATAGTTCTACGATTCATTTTTTTTAAAACCTTTGTAACTTCGATTTTACTAATATGCTATAATAACAAAATATCTATTTTTATTTAGGTTGTTGTTGAGCTATATATAAAATATGCGTGAAAATGTGCAAAATCGGCCACAAAAATGACGGTCGGCGTGCGCGACGCATCACTTGAAGGGTCAAATGACCTTCGATCGCCGAATGGATTGCGACGTTGTGATCAGAACATCGAATTCCCTTAAGTGGAAGCCCCTCGCAGTCGAATCGAATGAGACCGATCAAAATCGGCGACTGACACCAAAAAATGACGCGTGACGTCGCCCAAATGACGTCTGATCGCAAAACGTACTTCACCGTTGCGCTCGGAATGCCGACGACACCCAAAATGGGCTGTAATTTTGTCCAATGAAATTTGCATGAGGGAATGGATATGGATTTCGAGACAACGATGCATAGAAATCGAGAAAATTGCACGTTTTTAAGTCAAATTCTCATTTTGTGATCTCTGTTATTAAAGAATAATAATAATATTATTAATATTAATAATTGAATTAGAATAAAAAAAATCAGTCGACATCGGATCTGACGCCTTACCTCGCTTGCAACCGGGAAGTCCGACCAAGAATTCCTCACGTCAGCGACGATGAGTGCATGACTTCCGTTCATTCTTTGCGTGCTCCGCTCATCCGATTTCCTGTGAATCACTCCTTGATCGCTGCCTGCCTCGTCGTTAAAAAAGTCGAAGAAACGAAACCTTCTGTTTTTCTCTGCTCTACCTCATCCTCTTCTTTCTGCACTCTAAAACTCTCACAATCCCAACTCTCAACCGCAAGCCCTGATTTAGCTTCCAACCTCTATAGCTAGCCGAAATTCCTCCATTCCTGCTTACGTCAAGATCCACTATCGAACATCTCCTCTTCCTTATATGACCAGATATCCCACACAAGCCTCTACTTGTCGGGATAGCCTGCTCTGCATTCGAGCTGAGGAACTAGCTGACCTTCCCTGTTTAATTGCCATCTGACATCTATAGCCCGTTCTCGATCAGATCTTCCGGCCAATCTTTCCTTCTGCGACCGAACTCCACCTAGCCACAATCTTCTTCAGCTCCAATCCACACAATTCGCGACCTAGTTTGGACTTTCTTTCCCTATTCCAGTCTCAGTCCCTGTGCCGACCTACTCACCGAATCAGCCTGCCACTTCTAACCCAACGCCTCCCTCTTACTGCAAACAACAGAACTACCCTACACGACCGACACTCTGTAGTCGCAGAATTGCACGACCCTTCCACCCGTGGACCTCTTCTAGTGCCGATCTGATCTTCCTCCTCACAAGCTGAATCCTGCACTATCTCCTGCCAATCTGCACAAGCTGCAAGCCGAAGTCCCCCTCACAGTCGAGCCCTAATCTTCTGATCCGATCCTGCAAGCCAAAGACAAAGGTAAAAGTATTATTTTATTTTATTATTTTAATTATAATTATAAATATCATTATTATTACTATTATTTTATTTTATTTTTTGCTATTATTAGTAAGTAATTATTGTTAATTATTATGTTAATAATAGTAATAATTATTTCTATTATCATAATAATAGTTGTTATTATTATTAATGCAAAAAAGAAAAATAAAATACAAAAGAAAAAAAAAAGAGAAAGAAAAAGAAAAATGAAAAAAAAGAAGAAAAAATAAAAGAAAAGAAGAGAAAAATAAAAAATAAGAAAAAAATACATTTTTTCACCATTGTTCTACATGCCCTCGATGCCGACGACACCGTTGATGTCACCCCTGCCCAAAGTATAACGCTCCAAATCTCGTTCTCGGCACTTGTGGCGCGCCAGGGGCCCTCTATTCGCACTCTTGTAGCACGGTAGGAGGAAGCCTGATGCGGCGCTTGTGACGGGACATGTCAACTTTTAAGTACCCGTATGCACCTCAATACCTGTGGGGAAAGCAATTGTGTATTTTTAAATAGGTACCTTGAAGATCCATATACACCCTCTTGTTGCGTGGTGGGATTAAAGACTACGGTAATGGTGTCGCACGACACCTACCATGCACGCTCTTGTAGCGTGGTGGGAAGGCCCAGCTCTCCAAATTTCCTCCAAATAGGGGAGGCATCGGGTTGCTGCCGAAATTGCAAGTAACAAAAAACTTGTATTTGAACATAAATGCACAGAACTTGAATAAAGCGCAGGGGACTTGTATGAGTAATAAGGGACCAAATTTGAACTGGACAGTAGGGAACACAACCCTAAAATGTTAAAATGCACAATTAAGTTAATAATATCAATGCTAAATTCCCGACAAATGAACAATCATGTAACCTATGTTGAACAAAACTCCCGGCAAATATGTCAAACAACAATATATGCAGTGAATCATCCATGAGTGGTAATGGGGGATATGCAACGATATGTTTGCAATCAAAGAACATAAAAAAAAAGAGACAGCAAATATCACGGTCCCTTTTCAAGAATACCCCACAAGCGATGTCAGTCAACTGCAAAGAGTACGAGCATCTCCTACATGCAACAATGAAGAACTTGCTATGCAAGTAACAATCAACTTGTAAATTGAAGAGGCAATGAATGTTGTAACCCTATGCATTCAACATCAACATCTCACATACAACTAGTGTCACCACAAACAAGTACACTAAGCTACTGATGAATGATAATGTTAGACATAATGCAGGTATAATAACTTCCCTACAAGCACATTCAACCGTTCAAACAACAATATCCAGCAAGTACACCGGTATCCTACAAGCAGGGATACCGGTGCAAACACCTGCAAACGACTGTAGGAAGCCTGTCAAGATATAATGGCCTACCTACAGACAACGACGAGCAACTTGCAGTAGATTTCTGGTCACCCTTGCAGTCGACAACAATGAATTGATGAACAAGTGCATGTTGAACCCAAAATCAACAAATATTTCTACCCTAAGCATGGGAATATAAATAATATATTTCCTCTTGTTCTTCTAACCCAAGTTGGATGAATAACTCTTTTCTTTGGGCACCCAAAAGTCCAAAGTGTCTTTCATGATGTGTAATCAAGCTTATATATCATCTTCCTATGTTTTCTTTATCTATATTTAGCAAACCCAAAGTGGTAAACTCTTAAAGGAAAGTCTATTGCTCACCAAATAAAGAAAAAAGCATTGTCATTTTCACTAATTAACAATACCTTGTACCGACGGTCATTTGACCAAATGTGATTGCGATGCCTTGCAAAGGATGAAGCCCACAAGATAGTGACCGAGGTACATGCGGGATTGGAGGTATAGTATGATATACTATCATCGAGCTAATGGATTGGCTGAACCATTCAACAAGACATTAGTTCAATTGTTAAAGAAGACTTTAGATGAGAACAAACATCAATGACATGAAAAGATGGTTGAAGCGTTGTGGGTTTATCAGACCACATACAAAACTCTAACACGGGCCTCTCCATTTGCTCTAGTCTATAGAGCGGAGGCTGTTCTCCCCTTTGCGGTACAGCTCCCATCTCTCAGAATTACGATAAATAATGAAATTATAAGTGAACAAAATGCCCAACTAAGGTTGTAAGCACCTGATGGTTTAGATGAGAAGCGTCTGCATGCTCAACAGAACCTCGAGTTGTACCGAGCTGCCTGGCTCAAGCTCATGATGGTCCGTCCTAGGACTTTAATGGTTGGCGACTTGGTCCTAGTTATTCGCAGACCGATTTTAGCCCACCGTAAAATAGGTGGCAAATTTGAGCCTACCTGGGAAGGCTCCTTTATGGTAGAAAAGGCTTACCAAGGTGTCTTACCAATTAATTGATTGTAATGGTAAACATCTTATTTTGTCCATCAATGGATGTTACCTGAAAAAATATTACAACTGATTGTACCTAAATTTTAATTTCAATGAATGAATGTTTCTTTCAAGTAGAAATGTTCTTCTCATTCGGTTGCAGATTGGGTCCGGATTACCAAAATCCTGGAAGCAAATTCTTTTTATCCCTAAAAGGAAAATCAAATTCATATTTCCCCAAAAGGAAAGCAAGTTTTTTTTTCCCCAAAAGGAATATCAAAGTCATCTTTCTCCAAATAAAAGTTCAGGCTTATCTTTCTCCCAAAGAAAGCTCATCTTTTATTTCTCCAAATGAAAGCAAGCAAATCAATCTTTTCTTTATCCGAAAGAGAAAGTGGAATGCAAATCTTAGTACAAAATATTAAGTGTAGACATCCCCAAATAGGAGTCTTCTTACCAATTTCTGAGTTTAGGTAAAATTCAAACCTTTTATGGTCCCTCCTGGCTCATTCTCTTATTGTTCTATCCAAATTGAACATCAATAGGTTTATCCAAATCTAGACTTTTAGTGGTTGTCAAAATACCCTTTAGTCTTCCCACATGTTAGGGTTTATATAACAAAAATAGATAATCTTACGCCAAGTACCTTTGAGGCTCAGGTAGTAACCAAAATACTCTTTGCCTTAACCTCTTTTGAGTTTCATCTTACCCAAATAAGGTAGACTCTATCTCTAATTGGTTGCCAAAATACATTTTAGAGCCTCCCAATAGGTGTCAAATGCCTTTTGACCTTTAGGAAACAACAAATGTTCCCAAGCCTTTTTCAAGTGGTAGCCAAAATATCCTTGAAATCTTGTAGGTGGTAGCCAAAATACCCCTAACCTTTAGGTGATAGCAAAATATCCCTAAAACCCTTTTAGAGATATCAAATATCTCTAATATCTTTTTCAAGTGATAGCCAAAATATTCTTGAAAATCTTGTAGGTGGTAGTCAAAATACTCCTAGCCTTTAAGGTGATAGTAAAATATCCTTAAGCTCTTGTAAAAGTTATCAAATTTCTTCTATCAAAACCAAATTCCTCCTTGAGACACCAAATTTGGAAGTTGTCAAAATACTTCTAATCAATCCAAAATCTTTCTAGAGATACCAAATTTGGAAGGCATGAGATGAGAGAAGAGGGGTCATTCGGCCCCTTTGCTTGCGGGATTCGTCTGAACCAGAGAAAGAGAGAGTGAGAGGGAAAAGCTCCAGGAAGCCCCCGTCCACGCCGACCTGCCCCATTTGCACGACCCAGCTCCTGCGACCTGCCCGCGACCTCCTAGCCATGTGGAACCCCCGTCCGTCTCCATTCAGGTCTTCGGCCGAGCCTCCCAGGAAGTCCGTCTCCCTCATTCGTTGCCGACTTCTCTCCGCGACCTTCGTCTAAATCCAGACTTGAGCAGAGTTTCGTTTAGTAGGAAGATTCTACTCCTTCCTCCTTCAACTCCGGCGAGCTCGTATCGGTTAAGGAGCTTATGGAAGATTTTAAACAACGAAGGCGATTTCTTGAGGAGCTTGGTCAACAGCGACGACGTCCGGAGCGGCTTGGACAGCAGATTTCTGCAGCCTTCTCGCTTTTTGACAAGGTGAGTGCATTGTGGTTTTGGCCGTGACAACCCGACGAGGTAAATTTCTCAAAAACTTAGGAAAAGCCCTAGGTCCCCCTGGCCATTTGCTGTGTGGTTGACGATCCAAAGCCTTAGGTCCCTAGAAAATCTTGCTTTTACTTTTCCAACCCAAAGAAATCCTTTCCATGTCATTGTCCACTTGTTTGGGTCATAGAAATCATGTGATTTCTCATGATTTGCTCTTATGTGAGAGTCAAAAGGATGGCGGCAAGGCGATGGGTCATTGGACTTGTGTTCAATGCCTCTATCTTGCATGCAATACATTCATGTTGTGCCCAATGACTTCACCTACTACTAAACCCTAAGTTTAGGAGATATCATTTGATGGTAAATCAAATGTTGAGGTGTAGACTTTCACAATGCCATATCCTATGCTATATTTCTTAGATTGAGGTGTCATGACAAAATTAACATACAAATGTGGGAATTCACAGTTAATGAGGCCTATGAAATGATAATGGATCATCACCTTCAACTCTTAAAATTCCTCAACATTGGAGGCTTTCACTCATGCTTTCAATGCACCAATCATATGAAAATTGATTGGGATCCTTTCCAAGCTTTAGGTGTGTATTTCCTTTATGCATACATAGGTTTCAAATATGAGAATTGTATATGGAGTTATCCAACTTGAACCGTCGTGACAAATTGACAAATGTTTAGGGTATTTTACATATGCTAAAATTCATTGCCTTCAAAACTTGGTGAAAACTTTTAATGGAGTTTTTTGATCCAACATAAATATCTATGATATCAAGTTGTTGTGAAGTTTACCATGACTCCCCAAAGACTTATGTTGTAAACCCCACAACATGCACAATCAACCAAATTCATGATAAACTTCATCAAGTTTAGTATGTTCAAAATAGTGATCATCATTTACTTAAAACAATCCGCAGCCTCTAGAAGTTTGGAAGACAACTAAATAGGCTGATTTAATTCTAAATAACTTTGAGGTTGCACGGGCCTTCATAAGCCCATGAGCACTTATGTTTGAAATTATTTAATCCTATTTATGTAACTTCCAAATTAGAGGTTTGAAATGAAATAATCATGATGCATGTGTATATCAAGGGTTGTTTGCTCACTTTTCTTCTTTTATCTAAAACTTATAAATTCATAAGCATACTCATTTAATTCCTAAGTGCTCGTAAAGTAAATGCGGAATACTCCATGGCTTTTAAAGGTTCAAGGGGTATGCCATGTCATATTCTTGAATTATCTAAGTATGATTAATGGAATTTATAAATTGAGAGGTTCAATTGCAATGACAATCAAACTGAGCATATGTTTAATCCCCCTAAACCCCCTAAACATACAAATCTCATTCGTACACTTCTAGATTTCTTAGATTATGTTGAATCTGATTTTGAAACCTCTTAGAAGTCGTAGGAGATCAAGTTTTTCTCTTCAAACAAATCTAGAACATTTATTCAAACGTTAGGGAACTCTCTTTCCTATACAATTCTCCTTCACACATGATGTTTGGAGCCTTCTCAAGGCTCCAAATGTTAGATTGTATGAATGGCAGCTCTACTTTAGGAGCTACAACCAATCATCATCCTCCTTTCATTTGTTGATTACACAAGATCAACAAATGAACCCTTTATCCCCTTCATGCATGATATTTGTGATCTCCTTAAAGCTCCAAATTTATCATTGTATGACTCCTCGCATTCCTCAGGAGTTATCACCAATCTTCATTTATGGTATTATGGATTTTCCCTAAAATCCTAAATACATGCTATGGGCTCTTGAACTTGAAACCAAGCTTCAAGTTCTTCTATCCTTTGTTTGTTGGAAATATAAAATCAACAAACAATCACCTCTTTCATGCATGATTTTTTAGGGCTTCTCAAGTGTCCAAGAATATCATGCATGAATCATTTGGAGTTTAGAGCCAAATCCTAAGCTTCTTCCTTCGTTTGTTGAGTCATAAAATCAACAAATGAATACCACTACCTCTCTTTTATGATAATTTGGAACCTCCAAAGGTTCCAAACGAACATCATTACATGATTGTTGGATCTTAGAAACAGTTTCTAAGTCATCTATCTCGTGTTTGTTGAGACAAAGTCAACAAACAATTATCTTTCCCCTTCATGCATGATATTTGGAACTTCTTCATGGTTTCAAATGTTCCATTGCTTGTGGTTATCATCAAACATTCCCATATTTTGTATTACGGATTTCTCCAAAATTCTAAATACATCATGTTACAAGTTTTGGAAATTTAGAATCGAACTCTAAATTTCCCTTACATCTTTTGTTGGAACATGAAACCAGCAAACCATCTCCCCATTCGCTACCTCAAAATTCATATAAAGGGTTTCAAATCTTGGATGGTTGCATTGTTTGTTGATACCAAAATCAACACACAACCATCATGCAATCTCTTTTGCGTGATACTTGGAGTTTCCCTCAAAAATCTAAGTATTAGATTGCGTGAATGTTGTATCCATCAAAATCCTTTGATCAATTCCTTTACCACTTGTTGATACACAAAATCAACAAACATACATATTCCTTGTTGATACACATTCATGAATTTGCAACACATATGTTGCATTTTTCACCTTTCTTTTCTACAAATCAAAATTGTAGAGAAGTCCATCTTCCTATAATTCAAAGATTGTAGAAAGTCTCTCTGTTCACTTAGCCTAAATGACCTTTCTTTCTTTGAACACTAAATGTTTATAGAATATCTTCAATTTGCATTCCATAAATTGCACATTGCTTCCCTTCTCCTACAACTCAAAGGCTGTGTGAAGTGCTTTCATTCTCCTAAAATTTGAATTAGGAGACTGTGTACTCCTCTTTAAGCAATTAAATATTCAAAGAGCATTCAAGAATTTGCAACTTCTAAGTTGCATTTTCTTCTCTTTTATCCCTCCAATCCAAATTGGAGGAATGAACCTTCCCTCTATGGACACCAAACGTTCGAAGAGCTTTCTCCAATCTGTAACCTATAGGTTGCATTTTGCCTTTTTATTTCTTACAAGCCAAAATTGTAGGAAGCCTACAAATTCTCCTTTCACTCTCTTAAACTCAAATTGGGAGAGTATATATTTTCTCTTTGAACATCAAATGTTCAAAGAAAATTCATGAGTTTGCAACCCAAAGTTGCACACTTCTCCTCTCCTTCTGCAACCCATAAGTTGCATTTTCTCCTCTCTTTTCTACAAACCAAAATTGTTGAGAATTCCCTCTTCCTACAACTCAAGAGTTGTAGGAAATTCCTATATTCACTTGACCCATGTCGAATGAATTAAACATAAACTCAAATCAATTTACTTGTTAAGCCAAAATCAACAAGTAACTTCATCCTAAGCATAGGAATCAAAGTCTTATCTCCATTTCGTCCTTCCAACCCAAGTTGGAAGGGTAAAACCCTCTCTTTGATCAGTAAAATGTCCAAAGATATTCATGAATTTGCAACCCACAAGTTGCATATTCCTCTCTTCTTCCTACAACTCAAAAGTTTTGGGAGATTACCCACATTCACTCCGCCCACATTGAGTGAATCAAATCTACACCAAATCATTTATTTGTTGAACCCAAAATCAACAAATATTTCTATCCTAAGCATGGGAATATAAATCATATATTCCCTCTTGTTCTTTTAACCCAAGTTGGTTGAATAACTCTTTTCTTTGGGCACCCAAAAGTCCAAAGGGTCCTTCATGATGTGTGATCAAGCTTTCATATCATCAATCAATTATCCATCATTGAACATAAAATTCAATGATAACTCTTGTTGATTTGCAACCCCAATTTTAAATCAATCTTCCTCACATATTGAGCTAAAATTAATTGGTGACTCATTTTTATTTGCCTAATCCAAATTAAGAAAATATATCCCTCTCTTTGAATATAAAAAAAATTCAAAGAGACCTCTTGATTTGTGACCTCAAAGCTACAAGTTATCCCTCTTCTTTATGAACTCCAAAATCCTTAGAGAAATTTCCCACTCTTAGCTACCAAGCTATGAGTTTCATTCCTTTCTCCTCTTAGCTTCAAAGCTAAAGAGAATTTTCCAACACTTAGCCCAAAAACTAATGTTTGACACCTTTCCCTTAGATCCAAACTCTAAGTGAAATACATTTTGTATTGATATGCCACACAGACCTCACACACTTAGGTGCACAACCCCCTAGGCATGCTAATATTAGGATTGTTCTTTTTCTGCGCATTTATTTGATGTTGTGGTGTGATTGCCTATTAGATTGTCTGCGTTGTAGGCACTTGCCCTTAATTGATTAACATAGATATATACATACTTTTCATGCAGGTGGCCATGTCCAAAAGGGGGACGCAAATAAATCATAAATATAAAATGCTTGCATGACAGGTGCTGCTTAAACCCATCAAGAGATGTGGCCAATAGGGTAGAAGCAGGGGCTTAACACTTTAAGTGCTAGACAATTCTGAATGTGTTTTTCATGAGATATAAATTGCTTCTAATCCATTATCTTGCAGGTTTGAGTCTTTTTTTTTTTCAAATATGTATTTGATAGATTTAGGATATTACAATTAAACTTGTGGGGTTAGGTTAAAAAAGAGGTGGATCAAGAAGGATGTACCTATTGAAGGTGAAACTTAATGATCTACCTGGAAGTTGAAATTTGAAGACCCCCACAAGTAAGAGTTTGTAAATAAATATTTAACTGGATTGTATAATGACAAACAACTTAGCTGTCAAAGTTGATTATAATAAATAGGACATTACTTACATTTTGTTTTAGTTAATTTACATTTTCAGCATGTGTTGATTGTTTATTGGATGCGTAATAGAAATGCATGTTTTTCTTTGGTTTCTTCCTTGTTTTGCTTGGGGGTGGTCTGGGCATGTGAATGCGGTAGGCTCTTAGGATAAAACTAAGATTTCTACATGTTAAAAATGTAAGCAATTTAAAACTAAACTATGCTTCACATTTTTTTAATATAGAAAGAAAAATTGCATGGCTCCCATGAAGGAGCCAAGTTTTTTAAAACTTAAAATGATCATGCATAGCCCAGTGAGTCACATATAGAAAACCCTCACTTAAGGACTAGATAACAAAAATCTATTTTCTTTGTGAGTCAGCATTGTGCATACCCTATATGTTTAGGCATCTTGGCCTCAAAGTTAAGTTGTAAGCTCTATTTTTCAAACAAAAATAGCTTCCTTACTCTTCATATACATCAAGATCGGACATCATGATTTTAAAAACGACTAGGTGGGTTTAGCTGGTAGCTCTTTCCAGGCAGGGTAATAAATTCAGAGGTCGGGCTAGCTATTCCTTAGGTGAGGTGTAGTTTGTAAGTCCTTTGCACTTTGTTAAACTTAGGTTCGAGGCACTACCCCTCAGTAGTCCTCACCTTAGTTCTAGGGTCCGAGGCATTGGTTGGTTTTATCACCCTATAAGCACTCACCTTTCAGGCATTTTCTTCAACTCGTGTTGTTGGAATATAAGCCTTAACATTCTAAATAAAAAATATCAACGTAAACAAAAATTAGATTCTAAAATGTAAAGCCCAACATAGGATAGTCCGAGCACCTCTGAGATTTCTCAAAATTAAGTGCTCCTACTTCGCTCCTTTGGCTCTCATTCCAAAATATGATTTCAAGTAGATCCCTTAATGCTTTGAAATTCCTAAAGACTAAAACTCTTTAAAATAAGAATTTCATGGATTTTAAAATCAAATCCTAGCCAATATTTGAACGATCTTCAAAAAAAAAAAAAGAAAAGAAAACCACTATTTTAATCAAAAGTATTCTCATGTGCCAAATGCTTGAGATGTAATTAACCATATGGACTTGCTCCTATGGGGGCATCTGTACCCTAAAATAAAATAAACCCCATTTGATTGAATGGGGTAATCTTTGTTAAAAATTATAAATTTTGCTATTGAGTTCATAAGAAAATGATATTTTTATCATTCAGGGTAATGCATCATCTTTCTTATATCGTACTTGATCATAAAATATGCAATCCGTTGAGGATGACAAAATCTCTCCAACAGTATGTTGATTTGTCCACAAGCAATGACAAATGATGTAGTAACTTGCCAGTTGATGTGTATAGAGAAATCAGTGGTGAACGTGATTCAACTGATAACCCACTTCAATGTACAGATAAATATTTGAAGTCCGCTTGGACATGATAATGCCTCATTGTATGCATATGTATGCAACATGAAATAGGCACCATCAATTTCTAGCGACATACAAGCCAAATTGGAATTTTACCATGCCCTTGAGCATAAGGTGGATACCTTAGCAACTACTTGAGGAAAAGATGGAAGATAAGTAGATGGAGGCTTCCAATGGTATCAGTCGGCTGCTGAACCCATCTTGAGAAAATGGAATTGAAGCTCAACTGCCCAACCTGCTTGAATATTTTGAACCAACCAATGTTGCTGCCTTGCAATCAGATTTTGCACATTTCTTGTAATAAGATATCGATAAGTGATAAACACAGCTATCTTGATTGCATATAATGAGACTCCTTTGCAAACACGTACAGTGTAACATGCAATAAATGCAAGCACCTGCTGATGATAACGAAAGAATCACCACATACGTGACAGAGACAATCAACAACATGCAATACTAAGCATGCAAGATTAAATGACTCTGTAGAGTCAAAGAATGAGCAGTTGAAGAAAAAAAATCTCACTCTTATATCTCTTCAGAAATACTGAGGTTTATGGAGAAATACCGTATTATTCGAATGAAGATCCGGAGATCAAACTTCACAATCTGATGTCCTACATGTGCACCGTTAAAAGTTGCAGCTGCAGATTGAAGAAAGCTGCTCTTGAATGCCATGTCAAGGACTATAGGAGAAGCTTCCACATCCCATATGCATATCAGATGCTAGAATGTCATTGGGATGTTGAAAACTATCCAGTGTTTTGTCCTGTTCATGTTTCTAGGAGACTACCTTGTGACGAAGCAGGGACAGAGAAATCTAATAGCACATCAGCAGAGCTTATGGTCTCATCAGATTATGTTACCTAATCTCACAAAACGACCTCATGCAATTTGGATGTCCTCATCCAATCTAAGCAAGAATTAGATGATTCGCGAACCCGATCTCTCGAAGGACAAGAAAATGGAGCCTGCATTAAAATAATGAAGTATCTCATGACTATTCTAGATGGAATGCTACGATTCACCTATAAGAAAAAGTAGGGAATCAGTAGTCAAAGAAATCATGGGCCACTGAAGCATAGCACCATGCCATCGGATCCGCAATATGTGTACAAGCAGACAGAATGCGTCTAAAGGCTTCTAAATAAGACCTGACGCACTACTGGACCGTGCCACCGGATCTGCAACACTCGTACTAGCAGACATAAGATGTCTACAAGATTTTAAATATAACGTTGCACATCTTCAAATGATAATTGCCTACGCAATTAATTAGTGTCAAATACTTTAAAATGCATACGCACATGCACAAAATACCCCTGATGCATAAAAAAACGCATTGATGTCCATTTCATAATATGCATGCATTGGTAATGTGCAAAGGATTTCATTCTATTCTAGTATATTAATTGACATTGCAATGATCTCTTGTATGCATTGGTAGGATGTAGGGGGTTTCATTAAAGAATGTTATTTGACATTGTAATTACATTCAAAATTATCCCTACATGCATTTATAATAAGCAGTATGTTTCATTCAAGTACATATCTCAATATTGTACTTACATGCAAAAATATGGCTTGCATATGCATTATAATATGCAGAACACTTTACACGAATATGCAAGTATTCATGCCGATGTGTATACACATGCATGTACATCATACACATCCAATGCATACATACAATGCATATATATAATTGCCGTATAAATATGTCTAATAAGATACGTGCAAAAGCATACATCTGCATGGGCCCTAGTAAGCATGTTGTCGGTACACACGTGACGTCTAAAGATGTTGTGCGGGTTAGGAAGGGAATTTAGGCTCGAACCCGATCCTCTGTTAGCAACTGACAGAGTCGACAATGTTTAGTTAATAAAATAAAATTGCTTATAAATTCCGATGATGACCGTGTTGACAGAAAATCTCAACCGGAGTGGACCACAAACATTTAAAAATGCCTCCCAAATTTTCAAGAAAAATTCAAAGCCACCAGAATCTAAAATATTTAAAATTGAAATAAATCAACAAATAATTAAAGCAAAAATTCATCCACCCTTCGCAACAGTTTGTCGAGGTGGACAAATTTGAAAAACAAATTCAACTCACAATGAGCTAATGTCTAGTCGAGAATATCATTAAGATTCATTCTCACTCCGTCTCTTGCTGGTAAGGACATAACACATATCCTCTGACCGGTGTTTTCGCCGCCAAATGGCACCACGCCATGGGTTCGATCGTCAAATGACAACATTATATTACGATTTTGGTCAGAGCCCGTATGTTCCCAATAGCTTCAAATCATTGAGTATTGAATCAAGACGATATGATCGATAGGGCATAGAGCCCTCTGTTAGCTAAGGTGGATTCAAATATGTCCCCTTGGACAAATATCCACCCCAGGTTTATAAAGTATCGTTGGACGAAGCAACCCATGCCTGCTGACAAGGATTCTTCTGTCACGACCACCTCCTCTGACTAAGTAGACCGGGGACTCCGATGGCCCGGGACAACGGAACCACGGGATCTTTTTCCGGCTCATCATCAATCCCCCCACCATCCGCTTTAAGTGCAACATGATAAAATTTTCAATTTTAAATATTAAACTCTCACATACTAAACCTATGTTGCTACTGTACGTCAGATACCACGTATCCCTATGTATCTGTTTGATGATTATCCTTAATCAAAAGTTCTCTCTCGCTATTGGGAGGGGTAATTAACTATAGGGGCTTGCGCCTATAGGAAACCCGAACTCAAATCATAAAGTCCTCGTAAAATGAGGGTGAAATCACTGGGTAGTGTCTTATTCACAATTCAATTTGCCTTCTGAAAATTTACCTCGTAACTTAATTCGTTAAAACTCTTATAAAAGCGAGGAGGCCGGGGCACAAATTTTCGGAGCCCATAGTTACTAAAGTCACTAAAGGCAATCATATTCTCACAATCTTCATTGGAAAACTTATCAAAATATCTTATCTACCTTTGTTGAATATCCTATTCTAATAAAAACACGTTTTGATCTTCATCCTTAATGCATTTCACTTGAATTAAATCCTTCTTCTATCCCTTTGCTTGGCTAACTTATACATATATATTCCGTCCTTCTTAGTATCAAATCTATTATAAATCATTAAAAGCTAAAATCTTTGTATCGCATATTACTTTTTAGACTCCTTACGGGCCTTTTTTTATCTTTCCCAATATTAAGAGATTTTACATCTAAACTAATTTTTATATCCAAGCTTCTTTATTTTTGATTTTTTTTCTTCATATTTTGATCCAACCACCAACTATTTTTACTATTGAGAGCTTTTCCTTTTGATACTCCATACCTATCTTTTGTGACATTCTTAATATCACTAGTTACTTTTTCTTACATAACATTAGCTTCCTCATGCATAAACAATATCTTAGATCTTGAATTTTATTCTCAAAAATATTTTTATTAGTATTCTTTAGATATCCCTATCTAATCCCATAATAATGTTTTACTTTATTTTTCATATTTTGCACATTCATCTTAAAGTCCAAAATTAATAAGCAATGTTGGGTATATAAAATTTTGCTTAGAATAACTTTATAATATTTGCAATTTAAACGATCTATTTTTCTTATAAAAAAATATCAATATGAGTTTTACTATATCTATTCTTATAAGTAATAAAATGCTCATGTTTTTTCTAAAATAAGGTATTAACAATTACAAAATCATAAGGTAGAGTAAAATCTAATATGGTCTTACCACATTCATTAGTCATTCTGAATCCATAGCAATCATAAATGCTTTTAAAATCATCTACATCTCTACCAACATGTCCATTTAAATCTCCACCAATAAAAAATTCTTTTTTCAAGAAGCATCTTTTGTATATTCTTCAAGTCATTTCAAAATTTTAATTTTGAATACATATCCAAACCTACTTGAGGAGCATGAGCACTTTTAATATTAATAATTTTAGTATCAACAACAATCTTTAAAGTTATAATTCTATCTCCAATTCTACTAATTTTTAAAAAATTATCCTTCTCACTCTTATTTAAAATCACACCTATACCATTTTTAGTACAACTCCTACATGAAAAATCATAGTTTAAAACCTAAACCATCAATCTTCTTAGCCTTCTCTCAAACCCATTTAGTTTCCTGAATGTTTAGAATATTTATCATCCTATGAATCATAATAACTATTAATTCTATTAATTTGCTTGTAAGGGAACTTATATTCAAAGTTTCTATCATAATTTTAATTTTATGGACTAGTTTCTTTGCCCACATCTGTCCATGATGTGGAACCCTTACCTATTTAATACTATACTCGAGCACCGGTGCAGCAGCCCTTGCACAATTCTCGATGTAATCAGACCTTATAGTGCATCGCTTCCAGGGAACGTCCTTGACTAACACAATATATTAAATGATTCATGTCATGATTGATTCATGTCATGATTATTCGACAAATTTTATGCTCGCTGTTGAGTAGAAATAACTACAAAAAATAAAATTTATTAGGGGAAGATTACTTTCAAAATAATGTTTTTTTTTTAATTTTTTACTTTCAAAATGATGTCAATCAGTATGTCACCAAATTAGGGTTAGACCTAATGTCAACTCAAATTAGGGTTTGCCTTGCCGACCCTAATTAGGATAGACCTCCTATGTTAGTCCAATCAGGCTTTGAGTTTATTAAGGAGGAGTGATTATTCAAAGTTGTATAAATTCTTATAACCTTCCGACCAGAATTTTTCACAATATGAAAACATGTCTCTAGCATTAAGATGACATCAAAGTTCAAGTCAAAATTCCCAACCATCAACCCCAAAGTTGTTTCTTATGGGTTATTTTAAATTTATGTCATGATTATTCAACAAGTTTTACGCCGACTATTGACTACCTAATGCAACCCTCCACATTTTTCATCCAAGACTTGGGACTTGATAATGATAGTGTTGGAATAGATGGGGATATTATTATTAGAATTCAAGTTGGATGGTTGAAGTGGAGGAATGCATCGGGCTTGTTGTATGATAGAAAAGTCCACCTCAAACTTAGGGGAAAATTCTATATGATGGTGGTTAGACATGTAATGCTTTATGGTGCAGAATGTTGGTCATTAAAAGAGAAGCATAATATTAAGTTAAGTGTTGTAGAGATGAGGATGCTTAGGTGGATGATTGGATTTACGGTTAGAAACATGATACGAATGAGCATATATGTGAAAAGGTTGGAGTAGCTCCAGTGGAAGATAAGATTAGAGAGAGTCGCCTTAGATGATTCGGTCACATAAAACAGCAGCGGTCTATTAGGAATGTAGATGTATTATATTTGACTTATGTTAAGAAAGGTAGAGGTAGACTTAAAAAGATTTGGTTAGAAAATATTAGAAATAACCTTTCTTTATTAGATTTAAATGAGAAATTAACTCTTAACAGAACTGATAGGAAACACTTGTAGATCTCAAGTATTTCCTATCAATTTTAGGAAAACAACGAGAATTCTCCACAAAAATTCACACAAAACATTTGTATTATTTGATAAAAGGGAAACGGAAAATACCAAGATACAATTGATCCTCTATTCGAGAGGAGGATCTATCTCTCCCAAATCTCTAGACGCCGCTAGAGCCCAAAACCTAAACCCAAGAGATCTTAAATTTCAGCCAAATTCAAGATGCCCTAACCCTAGGAAAACAAACTAATTAATGAATACAATTCAAAAGGAAATCTCTAAACAATCCCTACATTCAATTTCCCTCCTAAACTTTCTCAAAAATCCTTCCAAATAAGTTTTTCTAGATTTCACGGCTTGAACGATGCATACAGGAGGTGGACTCCTCCGCTTTTTTTTTTTTGTAAGCCGGTCCTTTATGGACCGGTTGGACCGGTCTAACAATACTCCCCTCCCAAAGTGCCACCTTGTTCTCAAGGTCAAACGAAAGAATCTACTGCTGAAGCACTTGACTAATACCACTGGACTGGAAATTGAACTGACACTAGGTCGAACGATCCCTATCTCGAGTATCTCCTTGTTAATCTCTCAATCTCTTCATTTTGGATTTGGGGATAACGGTATAGACAAATATTGATAGGTTGGACTCCTTCCTTCAAGATGATGACATACTCACGTTCCTGCGAAGGATTCGACCTTGAAATTGCTGGAACACCCCTCGATACTGTTGTAAGGGTGGTAGAATCATGTCTGATGCTTCTATCTTCACCCCATCTTTTTCTCCTTCCAAATTCTGTAGCTCCACTAAAAGTCCCACTCCTTCACCATTTCCTCTCCTTGGAAGTGGCTCCAAAAGTGACATCCCCTCTTCTTCCCCCAACATTTCCACCTCCTGAGCTTCCCTTCGTCTGGTTGGCTTAGGGTTTTCCCCACTTCCCTGGATGTCGGCACCTTCCCTCACCCCGACGGCGATATTTTGGTTTGGCCTTCGAGCACTTTCTTCAGCTTCTCCTCCAAGATGGAAAATTTCGAATCGAATTTATCATGGATGGCTGAAATATCCTTTTTTATATCTGAAACTTGAGTTTGGAGATCTAAAATTTTAGATTTCATTTGTATGATCTCCCCTTCCAATACTTTCACCTTTCTTCCAGCCATGGGAACCAAGATGTATGCTCCAATAGCAAAGATCAACAAGTTTGACATGAATCTGGCCTCCCAAACAGCAAAAACAGCAGGATCGAAGAGGAGAACGCAGTCGTAATCAGCGAGGAAGACTTCTATTTCAGCACAGGAAATTGCTCTGATACCAATTTGATAGGAAACAGTTGTAGATCTCAAGTATTTCCTATTAAGGTGCATTGGATTTAGGAGTTAGAATAGGATAATTTTAATTTGTTTATCTTCATTTGAATTTGATTTGTTATTAGATGACAAGAGTTCTGTTTATGAATATGATGCTATAGGATGTAATTGCAAGCTTAATGGCCATAATAATTTTTTTCTCTTTCCTTCAGTTAATCTTCTCTCTTCTGATATTCCATGATTATCTCACACTCTCTCAGGATTACTCATACTTGATCACTATATATCTTTTTTTCTGTAGTTGCACTTGGGCATGCATCCTGTGACACCATATGACTATTGTCACATCGATTTGCAAAAATCCCAAGACAATGTTGGCTCCCTTTCTCTCTTTCGATTGGGTTTGCAAGTATATTTTTGCTTCTTTCTCTACTACTCAAGTGAAGCTAAAAATAAAAAAAAAAACGTTGCATGGTGAAACCCTAATATAGGTTTTGGGATCTCAATTGCATGGAATTAATCTTACTTTGATCTTTATTATGTCATCTTTACCGTTTCTTGGGTACTTTTAATTATGCTTAATATAGAAGCCTTCATTCTTGGTTTCTTCAACAAGCCCTAATTTTGTATGCACTCGCGAAGGTTTCTCCATGAGGATACTCTCCAGTCCCAAATTCTAATCTTATTTTCTTAATTTCTTGCAAAACCACTAATTCTCTTAAAAAAGTATAAAAGTTTGCACCTTGACCTTTACTAGTTATATAAGTGCTTTACTCACAATTACGGGATCACTTATCTCTAATTCTATTTGTTCTTCATGTTGTGGATTTTTCATTTTAATATTCATGAATTTGGAAGAAATGGATAGCAATGAAGATATCTGCTGAAGTTGATTGGAACATCCAAAAGTGCAGTTTTATTAATACGGTTTGAGTTAATTCTAATATACCTTTTTTTACTAATTTTTGTCTTTTTTTTTTTTTCAGGGCTTACAAACATGCCTAGTTGCATTATTATCCAGGTTAGTTTTTCTTTCATTTTGACCCACTTCTCCTATTGCGCTTTCTATTATAGCATTGTCCATTGTCTATTTAGAACTGTTAAGATAACTATATGTTTTGCTTGCATGTGAGATTTATTAGCTAAGATAATATATTTTGAGGGACACCTATGATGATTTTAGTGGTTTTTAGTCTCCTTCAGGTAGTGAGCAATTTTAATAGTTATGAAACTAGTATCAATCTATAAGGATCTAAGTAATACCTTGGCGATATGATTGGATTTATCATTATTTAAGAATATTCATGTAGCTGAGGATATGACTTGTGAAGTTATATGTGGTAGCTTAAAATGATTAGTGTCTCGGGGATATGATAAGCAAATATCATACATGAATTTCTGGTATAAGAATACCCTTCACATATGTATCTAGGTTCCAAGATAGCTATTGGCAACTATTAAATGTACAAGATATGCGAATGGAAATATGATATATAGTAAAATTAGAAAGGACAGCATAAACGATTGTGTATTTGAGTGTGTTTGGTGAAACATATTATGGTTGGATGCTATAGGCATGTACAACTGGTAAGGAAAGATGCAGCAATAAGAAATAAGACCAAATATAAGGGAACATGAATGAAAAGAGTTTGATCAAATATAGCATGTTTCAAAATTGGCTAACATAATTGCTTGAACTATAGTTAAGATTACATTCTAAATTCAACAAGAATGAAGGGTATAAGTCACAATAACTAGGAAAAGGCTAATTATGCTATTCGTGCTTTTAGCTTGAACCATGCTGTTAATTAGGTAATTGGTTTACCAACCACAATCCTTTTATGTTTTTAAAAGTTGATTCTTTTCACATTATTGAACCAATTATTTTTACGGGAATCAATTGGAGACTGTCATGTTATTATAGAAAGGTCGTTTTTACTTATAAATCTCCTTCGCTTTCCCCATCTATTGTAGGAAAGATTTCAGGTGATCTTATTCCTATGAACGTATGCAGTATGAGCCCCCGTTGTTGTGATGTTGTTTTTGGTGTTTAGAACTTGTTTGGAGAGAAATATCTTGAATCTTGTAGAAGTATGAGTAATTATTTGTTTTCCTTTTTCATGTTTTACCACTTTGAATGATTTCAGAGTGTTTCATATGTAATTTCCAGATGGTTTAAGCAAGCAGGAGAGTCATTTGTTAAAGTTCCTTTATTTGGAGCAGTTTCATATCTTACACTGGCGATTACTCCTTTTTGCGTAACTTTTGCAGCAGTTTGGGCTGTTTATCGCCAAAGATCATATGCATGGATTGGCCAGGATATTCTTGTAAGACCATATTCTTATCTATAAAAATAATTCTTTTCTATATCCAATCTATTTGGGGTTGACTTATTAAATTCTTGTTTAAAACGTTGATTTATTTTCTTAAATTTTAGTCTTTTATTGGATCTAATTATTTCTGTCATTTAATTCATTTAATGAATCAGGGTATCAGTTTGATACTTACTGTTATTCAAGTGGTGCGAGTACCTAATCTCAAGGTCAGTTTCTATTTGACTTTTATTTCTTCAGATCCTGTGACTATAGATACAAAAAAGCATGTATGCAAGTCTAGGACTTATCTCTGCTCACTTTTTTTATTATGCAATTGCTATTTTAACGTAATGACATGCTTTTCTACCGTATTAATTGCAGTGTACTCGCCTTTAGAGTTATAGGACCAGGTCATTCTTGTTTGTAGAAGTCCTTTTACTTGAAGTGAATCATCTTGAAAGTTTAAATTTGAGATTTTGATTTCTGTTAATTTGCCTGTGATATTTAATAATTAACGTTCAATGCAGTTAAAATCTTAAAAATTCTGATAATTGGGAATTATATAAAGTGGCTCGTAAGGATTCTAAGAAAGCAATATGCGATGCAAAGACATTAGCTTTTAGCGATTTATATAATAGATTAAATACTAAGGAGGGAGAAAGATATATGTATAAGTTAGCCAAACAAAGAGATAGGAGTAGTAAGGATTTAGTTCAAGTGAAGTGTATTAAGGATGAAGATCAAAAAATACTTTTCTTAGAAGATGATATTCAACAAAGTTGGATGAGATATTTTGCTAAACTTTTTAATGAAGAGTGTGAAAATAAGATTGACTATAGTGACCTTAGCACCATAAATGAAAGTAAAGATTTCTGTTTTTATCGGCGTATTAGTAAAACTGAAGTTAGAGAGGCTTTAAATAGAATGAAGGGTGGAAAAGCTGTTGGACCTGATGATATTCCAATAGAGGTGTGGAAATGCTTAGGAGATGAAGGGATTTCTTGGCTTACTAAACTTTTTAATACTATTTTGAAGACTAAAAAGATGCCAGATGAGTGGAGAATGAGTGTATTAATTCCTATTTTTAAGAATAAAGGCGATGCACAGGATTGCACGAATTATAGAGGTATTAAGTTAATGTGTCATACTTTAAAACTATGGGAGCGAGTTATGGAGCATAGGTTGCGGCATGACACTAATGTTTCTCAAAATCAATTTGGATTCATGCCGGGTAGGTCGACTATGGAAGCCATACATTTATTCAGAGGTTTGATGGAAAAATATAGAGGAAATAAGGAGGATCTACATATGATATTTATTGATTTAGAAAAAGCATATGATAAAGTTCCAAGAGAAGTGCTATGGAGAGTTCTTGAAAAGAAAGGAGTCAATAATGCTTATATTCAAATCATTAAAGATATGTATGCAGGAGCTATTACTTGTGTTCAAACACAAGGTGGATTGACCAAGTATTTCCCTATTTCGGTTGGGTTACATCAAGGATCAGCCTTAAGCCCATATCTATTTGCTTTAGTCATGGATGTTCTCACTAGACATTTGCAAGATGATGTACCTTGGTGTATGCTTTTTGCTGATGATATTCTTCTTGTTGATAAGACTAGAGAGGGAGTTGAAGGTAAACTTGAATTATGGAGGTCAACCTTAGAGTCTAAAGGTTTTCGCTTGAGTAGATCTAAAACGGAATATATGGAGTGTAATTTTAGCAGTAATAGTCCTAGTGAGGGGATTGTGACTTTGGGCGATCAAGTCATTAATAAGAGTACACGTTTTAGGTATCTTGGATCTATTGTTCAGAGTGATGGTGAAATAGATGGGGATATTATCAGCAGAATTCAAGTTGGATGGTTGAAGTGGCGGAATGCATCGGGCTTGTTATGTGATAGAAATGTACCCCTCAAACTTAAGGGAAAATTCTATAAGATGGTAGTGAGGCCTGCAATGCTTTATGGTGCCGAATGTTGGCCATTAAAAGAGAAGCATAATACTAAGTTAAGTGTGGCAGAGATGAGGATGCTTAGATGGATGAGTGGCTTTACCCTTAGAGATAGGATACGAAATGAGCATATACGTGAAAAGGTTGGAGTAGCTCCAGTAGAAGATAAGATTAGAGAGAGTCGCCTTAGATGGTTTGGTCACATAAAAAGGCGGCCTTCCGACGACCCAGTTAAGAGAGTAGAGGTATTAGATTTGACTTGTGTTAAGAAAGGTAGGGGTAGACCTAAAAAGACTTGGTTAGAAAATATTAGGAATGACCTTTCTTTATTAGATTTAAACGAGAATTTGGCTTTTAATAGGACACAATGGAGAAAAAGGATTCATGTAGCCGACCCCACGTAGTGGGATAAAGGCTTGATGTTGTTGTTGTTGTTGCAGTTAAAATCTTTATGAACTGAGTATTCCATAATAATATGCCACCCCTAAAATTTGAAGCATTTCAAGCTATCATAAAACCAGGCCAAGAAGTTAACCGTTTGGGCAACTCTAACTTCATTAAATTTAATAAATTCTTAAGATTAAAATGGGAGTAGAAAAATAGATATTCAATGCTTAAATAGTAGTTAATTTAAGATTAAAATGGGAATAGAAAAATAGATATTCAATAGTAGTATTTCTAGATTCAATCAAATCCAAGGCAATATGCTGAAATTTTAAGAAAGGATTTTAGTTGGAATCTTCAGGACAAGCTCCTAGTTTATTGGGAATGATTCCACTAGTTGTTGTCAAGATAGCAACCATAGCACCTTGGCCAACTATATGTCAACAGAAGGAATATGTTTCTTGATGATTTCTACCTTTAGAACAATAAAATACTGATTGACATTTCTCAAATCTTAGAAAAAAAATGTTTGGTAGAGCTCAGACCCAATAATGAAGCAAGGGGATCTCAGCAAACCAATATTGACAAAGTCTTGCACTCCACTATGGCTCGTTCTCCATCTCACATGTCCTAGACTAGGGAATCCTCCCTAAAACTCTTAGGATATAACTTGAAATTAAACTCTCAAAAAGGACCCCCACCCCACCCGACTCCCTACCCTGCAATATAACCATTATAGGCAACAATCTAATAATTCCAGGGCTCGTAATTATCAAACTACCCTTAATAAGTAAGAAAACATTAGTAGAATTAGAAGCTATTTTAAATTAAAAAGAAAAGACTACCTCTCAGATAATCGTGTGTTGACCCAAGTTTTAAAGTTTGGTTCAAGCTTATTTAATTTAAAAAAAAAATAAGTTCCTGTTTCAATCAAGCTTTAATCGAGCCTTTTCTAATTACATAAACATGATAGTAATTTAAGCATATAATCTTGTTCTTCAACATAAACACTTAATTATTCATCCATATTTATACCAGTTCACTCGGTATTTTTTTTAGTGTTTCTTGAAGTTTAAAAACTAATAATACATAAGATTAGAATTTAATCAAAACATCTTGTTTCACGCCCAATATAATTGATCATACATACATTATTATAATCAATTTGATGTTTAAATTGCATAGAATAGGTGAAAATTGATACAAAAATATAAAGTTAAATAAGCAGCTAAAATAAATATTTTGTTGCTTTAAGCAATAAACAAGCGGGTTCATGATCATAAATGAACTAATTTTTACTGGATCAACATTAAGCTTCTTTCCTTTTATGCTGAGCTATTAAAGTTTTGTCTAAATTTGTTCAGTCATGTAAATAAATGAACATAAACTATTTTGCGTGTACTAGTTTGCTTAAACCTCTAATATCATGCATAAAGAAGTACTTATTTTCAAATGAAATAGAATCCATTCCACAGATCAACAGAAAGTAATTATATTTGCATCAAACTAAATATATGATTACTATAGCATCTTTACAAACCGACATTAGTTTTCATTTTCTATGATTTGCTCCAGTACATATGCTCTAATTTTTTTAATGTGATCAGGTTGGTACTGTTCTTCTTAGTTGTGCCTTCCTATATGACATCTTTTGGGTTTTTGCTTCGGACTGGTTCTTCCATGAGAGTGTAATGATTGTGGTAAGTGTCTTATTGTATGTGGTTTTTGAATTATTATTATGGTTGTCAAAGTAACCAAGCTCGTTTCTATTATTCTCCATAGGTTGCACGTGGTGATAGGAGTGGCGAAGATGGAGTTCCTATGCTGCTTAAGATACCTCGCATGTTTGATCCATGGGGTGGATATAGCATTATTGGTTTTGGTGACATCCTTCTCCCTGGGCTGCTGATTGCATTTTCATTAAGGTTCATTTGTTAACACCTACAATTCTCGATCAATCTTAACCAAAAATTTGAATGGCATGGAGTCTTAGAGATTGATTTAAAGAAATTCTTCGTTCATGAATGTTTATTTACTCAAAACCAATCCTACCATATCACTCTTTCTTTTATTGATACCTTGTGGGTAGATCAGGTTTTGCAACAGATTTTTTAAGAGCATCTGGCTTTTAGAAATTTTGATCTTAAAAGATTTCAACCTTAGCCATGCACAATAGTCAATCAAGACAATATGACCTAAATTTTTTAGCCAACAATTATTTTTTTGTGACTTTGGCATGCCCTTGATGATACATTCCTTCTAGAGGGGCATGTCATTCTTGTATACAAAT
This sequence comes from Dendrobium catenatum, assembly GCF_001605985.2. Taxonomy (NCBI): domain Eukaryota; kingdom Viridiplantae; phylum Streptophyta; class Magnoliopsida; order Asparagales; family Orchidaceae; genus Dendrobium; species Dendrobium catenatum. Next base: position 2,039,064 of record NW_021319373.1, read on the forward strand.
ATATGTAGACATTGTATGTATTCCCCGCTCGGAATGGTAATTTTAAGTTAATAAGTTATTCTAAAATTGTTAGCATATCTCTAAAATGTTATCTATATTCTATAATAAGTTACTCTGGCTTGATTATATATTTTCTCATGTTGATGTGGATTCTGTTCAATGTTAAATTGGAATTTTCATTATCCTTTTCTGCTTTTTCTTTGTTATGCTTACTTTGGAAGTGTAACCCACTCATCAAAGTTTATAGAACTGTTGACCCCTGCATCAAAATACGGGCAAAAAGAGGTAAAATCGGAGACGACTTAAGTGATACACGCATCGGCGCGGCTCATCACTTGAAGAGCCAAATGACCTCCGATTACCAAACGGACTGCGCCATTGTAATAAGGACATCTAATTCGCCTAAGAGAGAATCCCTCAGTCAAATCGGACAAGATCGGTCAAAACGAACGACTGACACCTGAAATTGTTGTGTAACGTTGTCCAAATAAAATCCAATCGCAAAACAGACTTCGACGTTGCATTGGAACGTCGTCAATACCCAAAATTGAGTATAAATCTGCCCAATGAAAATCGTGCGAGGAAATCGACACGTATCCCGAGACAATGTCGCATGCAAATCAAGTCGAGGATAAAAAATTCAATATGTATCATTTTAACTATTTAAAATATTATTATTATTATTATTAATTCATTAAAAAAATTTGGAAAACGTACGTCGCTTACCTGCAAATCGGCGCTGACGCCGTTCAGCTCACACGATCTCTATTCGAAACACGCGATTCACCCGCATATCTCGTCATTAAAATGAATATGAAACGAAGTCTTGTTTTTTCTATTCTTCACCACACATTATATTCGTAGTCATGCGTGTTCCCCCACTACACTTCAAAGAAATCTCCTCTCGAGAGGTGCATAATGTTGAAGAGCTCAAAACACTTTATGTACCTCCTCTTAACAAAGGGACTGGGCCAGGAAGCCTACTATACAAATCCGAAGAACACGAAGAAGATAATCGTGACTGGTGTCAGGCCCATTGACTATGGAGAGATAAATCCTGCAAGAATGCCTAGTTATTGTCCCAGAAACATTCAAAGAATGCTGCAGAAACAAAGGGCTCATGTTGGTACTACTAAATAGTGAGCTCGTCTCCATATAAGCATATGGTATCGAAGAAATTCTCACGTATATGAAGGAAGGATATCCTTTCAAGAAGAGGTCTCTGATTCATTGTGCAGAATATTCCCGAAAGGGATTTGTTGTGCAATCATGTGTGGGAAAGTTGAACCTGATGAAAGGAACGAGGAGGAATATATATGAAGTCGATATTTATGATGATCAGCCCGTAGGAGCGAAACCTGCTCCAGAAGGGTATGAAGATGGTGGACAGGCGGCTACTATGGATGAGTTGAAAGAAGCCAACTTAGGGACTGAAGAAGAGCCTCGCCCTGCCTTCATAAGCACTATTCTTTCTGAAAAGCAAGCTGAAGAATTGAAAGAGCTCATCTGTGAATTCAGGGATTGTTTTGCCTGGACATATGCTAAAATGCCTGGCTCATCCCTTAATGTAGTAGTTCATAGACTGGCTATTAAACCAAATGCAACTCTCGTCAAACAAGCTTTAAGGAGAATGAGATTGGAGATTGAAGAACAGGTGATTGCAGAAACAAAGAAGCTTATAGATACGAGCTTCATTCGAGAAGAAAAATATGCTGATTGGATACCCAACATTGTTCTCGTCAAGAAGAAGAACGGTCAAATCCGCGCCTGTATCGACTTCAGGGACCTCAACAAGGCGTATCCCAAAGATGACTTTTCGCTCTCGATATCAGAACTCCTAGGTGATAACACGTCTAAGTATGACATGCTCTCATTTATGGACGGATCGTCGGGTTACAATCAGATTAGGATGGCGCCTTAAAATGAAAAGCATATGTCATTTAGGACGCCAATCGGCATATTCTACTACATTGTCATACCCTTTGGCTTGAAGAACGTTGATGCTACCTACCAGCAGGCGATGACATGCATCTTTGACGAGTTAATTCACCAAAAGGTCAAATACTATGTGGATGACCTCGTTGTTAAGAGCATGGGCCGAAAAGACCACCTAAGTGACTTAAGGATCATATTTGAGAGAATCAGAAAGTATGATTTGAAGATGAACCCTCTCAAATACGCTTTCGGGGTCTCATCAGGAAAATTTCTGAGGTATGTCGTTCGTCTCCGAGGAATCGAGACAGCCCCAATAAAATCAAGGCGATTGTGGAGATGTCATCATCCAAGAACCTTCAATAGCTTCACTCATTGCAAGGATAATTAGCTTTCATTCGGCAATTCATATCGAATATGTCGGTTAGGTGCCAGCCATTTTCAAAGATGAAGAAAGATGTCCGTTTTAAATGGGACAGAGAATGTCAGGAGGCTTGTGCCTATAAGAAACCAGTACTCAGAAGAAAGTATGATATGAAGATTGACCCCGTAAGCCTTGCTGCTACTATACGCCGGATACTACGTATTCGTTTGATGACTAGCCTTAATCGAAAGTTCTCTCTCATTACCGGGAGGGGTAATTAACTATAGGGGCTTGCGCCTATAGGAAACCAGAACTCAGATCATAAAGTCCTCGCAAAATGAGGTCGAAATTTTTGGGTAGTGTCTTATTTAAAATCCAATCTGCCTTCTGAAAATTTTCCTCGGAAATTACTAATTAAAACTCTCCTCGACAACCTGAAAAATGAAAGGAAGAAAGAGAAGGGGCCACGGAGAGGCCGAGGCGCGAATTTTCGGAGCCCACAAGAACTATATTAGCTTCAATGTTGTTCTAGTAGAAAAATGAAATTAACTTAATTCATGTTAATTAGCTATTGTGCTCTCTGCCCTTTCTAATATGCATAGCACTGGCATTATGGTCAATTTTTTGTGGGTAATCCACATGAAAATATAAATTTTGTTGAAGCCAAAGATTTTCTTGTGTCTAACATCATTAAGCAGTTAAATAGACCAATTTATTAAAGAATACACGACTGAGAAAAAAAATTAAAGTCAATCTGACCGATGCACATCTGTGATTTATATATTGATTGTGTATGGAAGATATTATTTCTTGTTTTTTTTCTCCATTGTTTGCCATTCTTGTATATAGCTGTTGATATTTTTTGGGAGTTAATCTTTTGGATATATTTTGTTGAGGTTTTTTTTTTGGTAATATTGATCGATGCAGCTAGCTTCTATTGTATGACTTATCTTAGTGTTTGCTATTTCAGATATGACTGGGCCACAAAAAAAAATCTCAAGGCTGGTTACTTCCTATGGTCAATGGTAGCTTATGGTTCTGGTAAGCATTTTTTAATGTTGTTTGATTTTGGAAACATTGCATTACTCAGCTCATCGGATTAACCAGCATTTTGCAGTGGGTATTCTTTTTACTGAAATGTTCTTAGAGATGGAAATACAAATGAGAGTGTGAATAGTCAATACTAGAATAGTTAACATGATCACTGCTAGTACCCAAGTCTTTGGGTTAAAAGTAAATAGAGCGAGAAATATCAAAGCTTCTTGCTCAAATACGTGACCTTGAAGAAACGGTTTTCTCCAACCACCAGATCATAGATCTTTCAGTAGTTATGGTTAAAAGAGAATTAGCTGATGACTTCAATTTAGAATATATGTTCAAACAACAGCAGATCTAGAAATACACACAGATGTGCATCCTTGTGATAAATATGTGCTCTTTTTGTGGTCTTTCATGTGAGCATTGATATTTTATTAGATTTGAAGATTGTTGCCTTAATTTGATGCCCTAAAACAACTAGATGGCCACAAATCATAGATGGTTAAAAAGAAATTCATGGACTTTTCAGACATAATCAACAATATTATATGGTTATCAGTCAATCATTCATCTGTTCTTTTCTTCAGTATCTAGTAATGGGCATTTGATTGGCATTCTTGATAGTTTGACATGCTTTCACACAAGTCACTCGTGTATCTGACTACCTTCGCATGCACTATGTTGAGGATTTGATTTTTAGATAGCAGGTTCTTAAACCCTCTTTAGCTGTTGATGAGGAGAATGGTGAAATTAAGCGTGCCTTGATTTTGTTTGTGTGGATATGAGATATTATTTTAGATTAATATTAGCTGAAACCCTAAATCCTAAACCTTAAACCCTAAACCCTAAACTTACTTGCATACTAACTGGATGATAGATATTTTTGTTGACAATCAAAGGTAACTTTACTAGATAAATTATACTCCTAATTTCTAATTGTGCTTATTCCATTCCTTGGCGTTTATACCTGTGATCCATCGAATGTTACCACTGTCTTTAAAATATTGCTATCTTTTATAGATCTATTTCTAATAGCTCAATGTTACAATAATTCCACTCTTAAACTATAGTTCAAGGAGAATTGTATAACAGCTTCAATTTTCTAGTGTGCGCATGAAACTAACCCTGCATTTTGAAATTCGAGGAAATATTAGGAAAAGTTTCACTTTGAAGGTTTCAAACTAATATTCTTCAACTTTTTGGATTTATAATGAAGCATTTAAGATTATGTTATGCTTATGCTCTGCATGAGAATGCCACTCTTCCTGTCAATGATTTACTGCAGAAAATTGATCAATAATCTTCGTTGACATGTTAGGTTAATAATTCCCTATTTGTTTAAAACACTTACCTATAACCCATTATGATTCCTCCTGCACAATTTTACCCTACAGGTCTTCTGATTACCTATGTAGCTTTAAACTTGATGGATGGGCACGGTCAACCGGCTCTTCTCTATATTGTGCCCTTTACGCTTGGTAAGTTGCGCAACTGAATGAGCATATTCAAACGGAATATAAGAACGTATAGCAATCAAATCTATTTGAATTATGACTCGTTTGTCATTTATATCCTGTAGGAATATGATAAGGAAAATTTGGTTCAACATTCTCACCATTTGATACTTTGATAATATTGCAATATATGATTAATCAATACTCTTTTGTATTGCCATAATCTCAAAATTCAACGATTTTAAAATTCATCTTCATCATATTTTAATGGGGATATTCATACCAAAATTTTCTCCATATATTAAGTTGTACATTTTTTGGTTCAGGATATTCTAACAATTGAATTTGCTTTGAGACGAATGTACTATATAGTTAATCAACAATTTATATTGCACTAATTTCAAAAACAAATTCAACAGTTTAAAAATCAATCATGCTCAATTTTTTATTAGGATAATTTAACCCAAAATTTCTTGGTAGGTAAATAGAATAATTTTTTTTCACTTTTACTATTTAGTGCTTTGTTCAAACTTGTGTAGGCACCTTTTTATCATTGGGTTGGAAAAGGGGTGAACTTAAGAATCTTTGGATTAAAGGACAGCCTGATATGGTTTGCCCACACATTCAGGCTCTTGCTCATTAGCTTGCCGTAGTTGTCTATTGTAATTTGAAGTTAGGCTATTAGAATTAAATGTTGCGTTGAAGTTTGTACTATGATAAACTGTATACTTAAAGACATGTGAAAGTGCTTTTATACAGGCCTTGCAGTAGTTGGCTATGTATTAGTATTGTGAAGACACCCAACTAATTAACTTCGTTAATCTTTTTTAGAGAAATATGTGGTTATGCTAAGATATGTATGGTTTTGAATATTTTTCATACTCTCTTGTTTCCCAAGTGAAGCTATACGTATGCTAGGCGTTATATTTCCATATATCAGAATCTTTTTTTATTTTTTTAGTTTTATTTTTTTATATATCAGAATTTGTTGCACTGTAGAAAACATAACATATCATCAGTGATTTATTATCGGTTACTTTAGAAGGTATGATAATGTTTAAGGCTATTAATACTATAGTGGGTCCTTACATAATTCTTATTTTTAAAGTATTTTCATTTTTCCTTATATTTTTTCAGGTAATCATCAACTTATCAAATTCGAACTAACGTAAACTTTGTTTTTTTTTTCTTAAATACAAATTGGCGATGACACGTTTTTCATGAGGGTATCATGAATTCATTAGGATCAATTTTACTATGTAATGCCAACTTTGCCTTTATACGAGGTGATGACAGACAGCTAGAATTGCATGAACAACGAGACAACGAATCATCCATGATAGTCTAATCACAATATAATTCGATAACTCATTGATGAGATATGTTATGTCATGTTGAGCTGTAACAAATGAATTTTAAGATTTAGTTTAATAAAATTTTCAGATTTTATCTCTCAGTTAAAACTTTTAAAATAGCATTATACACAGCAGCCAATAACATCCAGTATTGAAAGTAAAATTAACTAGAATTTTTTTTGTCATTCATCATCAAAGTATATATACAATCACAATGCATGGTTGTAAATAAAATTATAAAACAGTAATAAAATTAGTTATGATTATGCAAAAATAAAAAGTCCTTATATACTCAAATTTAACTTTTAAAACTGCTAATCAATAGGCTTCTTTCCCTTTTCTGAACATGAAAATAGAATGTAAAATTATAGTGAGTTAAAACAGCCCAGTTGACTATAAATATTGACCTAAATTTTCAAAATTTTATTTTATTAACATTTTTTGAATATTTAAATGTAATATAATAATCATTATGCTGAGCAAATTATACTAGTATGGTAGTTATCTAAATATTTAAATAATAATATTGAAAAATTAAATAAATTAAATTTTGTATGCACTTTAATTCATAAAATAAAATATAATAGATTTATCTTGTCTTGACCTAACCATAAAAGATTATGACCACTTATGATTACCAATTGATTTCTTTGGTCTCAAAAAGAATCTTAAAGTATTTTGGTCCCTTTTAACACTTAACATATAGAATTTTAGAGAGTTTCATATTCAGATTCTCGATTTTTGTTAGAATCTCAAATGGTTCGGGCTTTTTATTATTCCCAACAAATTGATTTCATATCAAAATTATTTAATATCACATAATTCAACCACATAAATATATATTTCATCAAATTGAAGTAATTAAAGCATAATTGAGTCTATTTAAGAATCACAAGTTTTTATAATGATAGGCAACAAAAAATTTGAGCAAAAAATCATAATTTCAAAACATAACTAAATCATTAGGACATTATGTAATATATCATTTTAGTAATTTAATCATACTACAACAATATTTTTTTAGAGGTTTATTCAATTAAAAGTGCATAAATTTCAAAATATAAAATGTAAAATATTCAAAAATCATAATATTTGTAATATATAAAAGGTTATATAGTGAAAATTTTATCAGTACAATTTTTTTTAGTGACATAAATACAAATTTAATTAAAAAATTTGAAAAATATTCATATTTTTTAAAACTAAAATACGCATAATGTGATCTATCTTAAACCGAACAACTTTAAGAATTGGGCCAATAGTTAAAAATGACTTGAAACATCTTAAATTTCCTTCTTTCTCTATCAAAATCCTTCTCTCTCTCTCTCTCTCTCTCTCTCTCTCTCTCTCTCTCTCTCTCTCTCTCTCTCTCTCTCCATTTAATGGCCAAAAGGACCAATTGAAACAACAAAATGGACATGAATATTTTAATTGATGATAGGCATAATGCGCCAAAATCCTTTGAAATTCTGTCTATGTCTGGGAAAATGAAAATGAAATATTATCTGATTATTCTGTATATCTGATATGTTCTGATGTTGAAAGTACAAAGGGATGCATAAGGGGCTAGAATTCTTTGAAATTATGTCTATGTTAGGGAAGGGGCCTATAAGGGGCCATAATCCTTTGCGATTTTGTCTGGTTCAGGGATATGTGATCTGATATGTGATTTGAAATCTGATTTGAAAATGTGATTTGTACGATTCTATGATATGATTCTATGATACAAATTCAATTCAGTTCTTCTGTATCCATTAAATTGATTCATATGTTTTGTACGGATGTCTGTTATATGAATTGTGTTATCTGAATTATATGATTTTTGTATGAATATTTTAATTCTGTTTGATTCTCTAAAATTCTTTACGGTTATATGAATTCTGGAAGTCTATTTCAATTAAAGAACGATTCGCTATGTTTTCTATTTTGAGATTTTACTTCAGTGATTATCTGATTTGAAATGAACTATTTTTAAAGTTTACGTGAAGTATTTTGAATGAGAGTATCGGAGAATTTAGATCGGCTAGTGTGATCTTGCTAAGCTGTTAGCTCACTATGGTTATCTTCATGGTTTTCAGGTTCTGGAAAAAGGAAGGAAGTTTTGGACTAGCCGTTCAATATCTGATTTGAAGTTATAGGTATTTTTGTACTTTTCATTTTTATACAGTCATGGCTATTTTTCTGTTATATTCTGTACTTTCTGTTTGTAGCCATGCACTGTAATGTATATGATTATTTTGATAAATGAAAAAAATATTTTTGGATGAGTTCTTTTGTTTTTGAATGTTTATAGTACCTCTATGGTTCTGTATTATTTAATATATATTGGAAGAAAGTCTGAAAAGTAAATTAAAAAACTAGATCCTGGGGTTCGCCCGTCATAACTCAACACGATAGGATACATCCTCGTTGGGTTGGGTCGTGATAATTAGTGGTATCAGAGTAATTGTTTTGGAATTGAATCGTAAGACAGAGCTATAGGAATTGATCTATAAGTCTGGTGGGGTACTTTTGGGTCTGTCTAGGTTTTTATTATTTTTTATTTATGTTCATAGTTGTATATTCTGTGTGATTATGAATCTGCCAAATCCAGATATGACTGAGGGATAAAGTGTTAATTAGGCAGCTCTTATGAATAGTTCTGCTCGAGTAGTTGGTTCAGATATAGTTTTCCAGTTTGCTATGTTAATAACCCAAATGATGGGTGATGCACATAATAGAGTTTTTGTTATCAGATCTGAAGAGATAGATAGACATTTATAAATGTTTTTGCATTTCAAGCCTCTGAGATTTGAGGGCACTATTGATCCCAGAGTAGCTGAGGATTGGTTGAGGAGATTGGAAAAGACATTTAATGGTATACAATATCCTCATGATAGAAAGGTACCATTAGCAGTTTTTTCTGTTGGACGGTGAAGCAGAGCGCTGGTGGATGGGCAAGCAGGAGGAGAAATTTCAAGGTAAACTGAACTCTTTGATTTCTTAGGAAGAATTTTATGAAGTGTTCATATATTGGTTTATACCCCCTTCTGCAAGATAACAATTGCAGGAGACTTTTTTTAGATTGATTTAGGGGAGCAAGATAGTTATGTAGTATGAGATAAAGTTTACTATTTTGGCAAGATATGCTTCACAGCTCGTGAGTACTTCTGTGGAGAAGTGTTTTAGATTTCTAAGGGGATTATGAGATAGTTTAAGGAAACCCATGGTACCATTTCATATTTCAGATTTTTCTGAGCTTATGGAAAGAGCTTGACTAATAGAGAATGATCTGATGGATACTTAGCTGTGGTGGACTTCTAGTAGAAAGAGGTTTAGTAGTGATACATTTGGTAGCAGTTTTTCTGGAAAGAAGAATAGATTTGTAACTGGAGATTCTAAGAGGAGTGGACAGTCAATATCTGCAGCAGCTTTTGGTAGTGGCAGTGTAGCAGTTCTGGTTCTGTTAGTGGGGTACTTGTGTGCCAAAATTATGGACGATGACATTTTGGCCAATGTTACAGGTTGACTGGTCAGTGTTTCAGATGTGGTCAGACAGGACATCGGATAGCAAAATACTTATAAGCCGGATTTGACCAACGATCCGAGTCTAGATCAAAGAGCTTTATCATGCCAGCAGAGAGGCCGAGAGAAATTCTTCCATGTACTATTTTTGAATGATCCCCTAGTAGAGCTGGTGGTTTGGATTCAGTAACAAGGAGACCACTCAGTGGTAATCAGAAAGAGCCTTGTAGTTCTGTAGCTCTGACTCCAGTTCAGCCACGTGTGTATAGTTTGAATCAGCAAGAGGCTCGAGATGCTCCGGATGTGGTGACAAGTATGGTTTACATTTCTGAACATCCATATTATATTTTTTTTTATTCTAGAGTTAGTCATTCGTTTATTTCTGAACGTTTCTTTGATGCATTATAACAGGCTTCAATTACGTTACCTATTTCACTTTCTGTTATTTTGCTAGCTGGAGATAATATGATAGCCAGGAAGTTTTGTTTATGTGAGATTAAAATTTTTGGTAAGAAGTGGAAGTCTTATTTAATTTTGTTACTGATTTCTTTGTATGATATTATTTTACGTATGAATTGACTGAGTATGTATGGGGCTCAAATTGATTGTCTGAATAAGCAAATTACATTATTTATGGATGGTGAAAGTTATGTATTTCAAGGATTAAGAGGTGTTTTATCCTGCCTAATTTCTTCTTTAGATGTAAATAAATTATGGAAGAAGGGTTGTATAGTATTTCTAACTTTAGTATGAGATATGAATATATATGCGAGTTATATTTTTGATATCCCGGTAGTACGATACTTTTCGGATGTATTTCCTGAGGAGTTAGTTGGTTTGCCTCCAGATAGAGATGTTGAGTTCTATATTGATGTATTTTTGAGTACGGCCCTGATATATAAAGCTCCGTATAGAATGACACCAAAGGAACTTGTGGAGTTAAAGGTTTAACTTTAGGAATTGGTTGATAGAGGATTTATTTATCCTAGTGTTTCTCCCTAGGGAGCACTTGTTCTATTTGTGAAGAAAAAAGGCGGTACAATGCATATGTGTGTTGATTACAGAGAATTGAATAAAGTCACAATCAAGAATAAGTATTCGTTGCTACTGACTGATGATCTGTTTGATCAGCTTGGTGGATCTTTTGTATTCTCAAAGATTGAATTGAGATCTGGTTACTATCAAGTGAATGTGAGAAGAACTAATGTGATAAAAATAACTTTCAATACTCGATACGAACACTATGAGTTTTTGGTCATGCCATTTGGGATGACTAATGCCCCAGCTATTTTTATGGACCTGATGAACAGAGTATTCAAAGATTATCTAGATCAGTTTGTGATCATTTTCATAGTTGATATTCTGATGTATTCTGCTTCTGAAGAAGATCATGCCAGACATTGGAAAAGTGTATTGGAGACTCTGAGGCATCATCAGTTGTAAGAAAAATTCTCCAAATGTGAATTCTGGCTGAAAAGTATTTCTTTTCTAGGGCATGTGGTAAGCAGTGATAGAATTTTTGTTGATCCCCAGAAAGTTCAAGCGGTTGCAAATTGGTCAAGACCTACTACGGTGTTTGAGATACATAGTTTATTGGGCATGGTTCGATTCTATAGGAAGTTTGTGAATGGATTTTTTCAGATTTATGTACCTTTGACGAGACTGACTCAGAAGTCAGTAGCTTTTGATTGGACACCAGAGTGTGAGGCTAGTTTTTAGAGATTGAAAGATTATTTGACTTCTGCTCCAGTGTTAGCACTTCCCTTTAGTACGGAAGGATTTCAAGTATTCAGTATGCTTCACTGAGGGGGGTTTGGGATGTTTTTTTATGCAACATGATCAGGTAATGGCTTATGCTTCAAGATAGTTGAAACCACATGAAAAGAATTATCCGACGCAAGATTTAGAATTGGTTACTGTTGTATTTTCTTTGAAAAATTTGGCATCATTATCTTTATAGTGTCCGGTGTGAGATTTTTACGGATGATCAGAGTTTGAAGTTCATAATCACTTAGAAGGATTTGAATTTAAGGCAAAGGAGATGGCTTTAGTTGATCAAGGATTATAATCTGATTATTTAATATCAGCCTGGTAAGGCTAATGTGGTGGCAGATGCTCTAAGTAGGAAATCTTTTAGACTGTCAGGTGTATAACTGACTTTCTGATGAGTATCTGATACGAGATATGGAAAGACTATGATTGGAGGTGATTTCTTCTACTGATGGGGATTTTGGTATAGCGACTCAGATAATTATTCAGCCCTCTTTAGAAGAAAAGGTTTATGAGGTTCAAAAATCATATACATAATATCCAAAGTTAATTGATTAGATTAAGTCTGGTAAGAAATATGAACTACGTGTTTCTAATTCTGGTTTCATATTTTGTAAGAATAGACTTTGGGTCCCTATTTCTAGAAATCCGAGACAAGAGATTATGCATGAAGCTTATTACTCAGGTTACACTATTCATATAGGAAGTAGTAAGATGTACGGAGATATGAAAAGCTAGTTTTGGTGGCCTGGATTGAAAAAGGACATAACGGAGTTTGTTTCTAAATATGAAGCCTATTAATTAGTAAAGGCAGAGCATCAGTGACCGGGAGCTCTTTTTTAGTCGTTACCCATTCCTGAGTGAAAATGGGAAGAGATAATGATGTATTTTGCCATGGGTTTCCCTAGATTGAGGCAAATACATGATGCCATTTGGGTTGTTGTCGATCGATTGACGAAATATGCTCATTTTTTTGATTAGATAGACGGATTCGGTGGATAAGTTATCTTAGATCTATGTTAAAGAAATTATCAGATTTTACGGTGTACCGAAAGTAATTGTATAGGATCAGAATGGCCAGTTTTCCTCCAGACTTTGGAGAGGTATTCAGCAAGAATTGGGTATGAAGTTGCATTTTAGTACGACTTTTCATCCGCAGACTGATGGATAGTCTGAAAGAACTATTCAGGTACTGGAAGATCTTCTGAGATTATGTGTTTTAGATTTTGGAGGTAGTTGGGAAGATCATATCCCTTTGATAAACTTTGCATATAATAACACTTATCAGTCAAGCATTAATATGACACCTTATGAAGCTCTGTTTGGTAGAAAGTGTAGAACTCCCTTGACTCTGAATGAAGTGAGAGATAGACAAGTGATGGGTTCAGCATCTGTGGATGATAATGTGATGAAGATCAATCTAATTAAAGAAAGGTTGAAATTTGCACAAGATAGATAGCAGAAGTATTACAATCAGAAGCATTGATTGGTTGAATTTCAGATTGGTGATTTTGTATATGTGAAAGTCAGTCTAATGAAAGGTGTTAGCATATTTGAGAGAATTAGCAAGCTCAGTCCAATGTATGTCAGACCTTTTGAAATCATTGAAAGGGTTGATAATTCTGCTTACAGGTTATTATTGTCTGATCAGATGTCTGATGTACACAATGTTTTTCACATATCCTCTTTGAGAAAGTGGATATCTGATTTTGGAAAGAAACTTTTTGTTGATGATGTTGAGGTTCAGGTAAATCTACAGTACAAAGAAGAGCCTGAAAAGATTTTGGCATTTGATTTAAGAAAACTGAGAAGTAAACAGATTCATATGGTTAAGGTTCAGAACGGCCAGAGAGGCTAATTGGGAGAAAGAATCTGAGATGAGGCACTAGTATCCAAGTATATTCTGACCAGTTTTCTTGGGAAATGTCGAGGATGACATTTTATTTAAGGTGGGTAGATTGTGAGAACCCTTGAATTTCAAGATTTTTGGTGCAGGTTAGTCTGTACGAAATGTTTGTACAAACTAAACATGGTGCAAGCTCGTATGTACAAACCGTCTATACAAACTAAACAAGTTCAAATCAGAGGCATTAGTACTGGTACAAAATTAATTATCATTCGTACGATCAGCATACAAAGGTGATTGTACTAGTACGAACGTAAAATATTGTCTGTACGAATGTGGTTTGAACGTAGTGCAAAGCCGATCATCCCGGTACGATCATAAATGTTTGTCCGTATAATCTAAAATATATATTTTTCTATAAAAGGACCATTTGATCATTTGGAAGAGAGAGAAAGGGAAGGAAAAAGAGGAAAAAGTCGCATTTTGGGCTACTTCAGTTCGTTTTCGTCCGTCGACGCAGTTGAGAAAGTTGATCGACTCCAGGTAAGACACATTATGCCTATCTCAATTTTCAGAAATGTGAGTTTGATGAATATTCTGATTAAAGTTTTGTTTCCGTTAGCGAAAAACGTGTATATCTTTGCACCGGTAAAACTTTTACCGCATAACTTTTGGTATGTCATTGAAATTATGATTTTGCACATTTTGAGTATTTTTTGGAAAATTTTCACCAGGTATTTTGAATTCTGCAGAGTTTTTATCGAATAAAAAATTATCTGAATGTCGAAAAATATTACAATAGTACAAGAAAAGTTTTGAAATGTTGTTTTACATGATCTATAGTAATTTGATAATTTTTTAAAATTGTGCATTTTTTACTCGTTGAATTTTCTGTTGTCTGTCGCTATATAAAAATGTAAAATTTTGATATGTGCTCAATTACTCAGTATTTATTATGATATTATGTTTTAAGTACGCATGTGATTTGAATGATATCTGTTGGGAGTTATAAAGAGCCAAAATCCTTTGAGATTTTATTTGGGTCTGTGAATATGAAAATGAAATTTGATTTGATAATTTTGTATATCTGATATGTTATGGAGCTAAAAGCACAAAGGGAGGCATAAGGGGCCAGAATCCTTTGAGATTCTTTCTATGTCAAAAAAGGGATGCATAAGGGGTTAGAATCCTTTGAGATTCTATCTGGGTCAGGGATATATGATCTGATATGTGATTTGAAATCTAATTTGAAAATGTGATTTGTACGATTCTGTGATACGAATTCGATTCAGTTATTTTGTATATGTTAAATATATTCATACGTTTTGTATGGATGTCTATTATGTGAATTATGTGTTATTTGAATTATATGATTTATATATGAATATCTAAAATCTGTTTGATTCTCTGAAGTTCTGTACAATTATCTGAATTCTACAAGTCTATCTGAATTAAATAATGATTCTCTATGTTTTATATTTTGAGATTTCAGTTCAGTGATTATCTGATTTGAAATGAACTATTTTTAAAGTTTCTATGAAGTATTTTGAATGAGAGTGTCTGGAAATTTGGATCGACTAGTGGATCTTGCTGAGTTGTTAGCTCATTGTGGTTATCTTCATGGTTTTTAGGTTCTGGGAAAGGGAAGGAAGTTTTGAACTAGGTTCAAGATTTGATTTGAAGTTATAGGTATTTCTGTACTTTTGATTTTTGTACAGTCATGTTTATTCTTCTGTTCTATTCTGTACTTTATGTCTGTAGCTATGCACTGTAATGTATATGATAATTTTGATGAAAGAAAGAAACATTTTTAGGTGAGTTTTTTTTTGTATTTGAATGTTTGTAGTAGCTCTGTGGTTATGTATTATTCAATGTATATTGGAAGAAAGTTTGAAAAGCAAATTCTAAAACTAAATCCTGGGGTTCGCCCGTCGCAACTAAACACGATAGGATCCGTCCTGGTCGGGTTGGGTCATGACAAGCCAAGAGGGGGAGGGGGGATTGGTTATTTTAAAATGTTCTTCGACAATAATAAAAATAAACACTTTTGCTGCAAAAGTAGAACAATAATCTGATTATCCAAGCATAAATCAAATTACAAAAAGAATGCAGAAATTAAAATGCAAAATAATAAACATAAAGAGCACACCAAAATTTATAGTGTTTCGGCCAACTTGACCTATGTCCACTCCTTGGAGACTCCCTTTCCAAGTATTGTACTTAAAAGAAATAACTCTACTTTTTCTCCCACTACAAGGTGGAGAATCCCTTATAAAATCTTTCCACCGACCCAGTGAGGCAAAGAAACTTGACTCCTTTTACTCCCTCCTTGAGTAGGTAGAGAACCTGAGACTCCTTTTTCACCCTCATGGTGATGGCAGAGAATTTTGACTCCTTTTTTACCCTCTTGGTGAAAGCAGAGAACCTGATACTCCTTTTTCACCCACCTAGTGAGGGCAAAGAACCTGGATATGATGCTGATGAAGATCTCCCTTAGAGCCACCAAAGAACCAAGACAATAGCTTGAAGAAGATGATGAAGACCTTGCTTGGAGCAGCCTTTGTGAATCCCTCATAACTCCCACTCACAAGGATCTCTATCTCAAGTTCTCCCTCTTCCTTCTCTAAGCTCTCTCTCTCAAATCTCTCTTTCTGTAAAACATTAACTCAAGGGTTAATATAATTGCTTAAATATAGAGCCTCCAAAAGAAGCCCTAATTTTTAATTATGTGTAACTAGATTTTCCTAGACGATTAGTACAAAACAACCCTTTCATCCAGGACGAACAACACTGCCCTGTAAGGTTAGTTCAAGAGAGATAAATTGATCGTCCTAGAAGATTTGAATATCATCTTGGACGATTAGTATAAAATTGTTGAACTTCGTCTAGTATGATGCCAGATGATGCCTAATCATTCCATGCACTTCTCTGTCATCCAGTACAATATGGGTCTATCATCCTGGATTATTAGTTGAAGAATTATGATATTCGTTGGTATGATAGGTGGTAATCCCTCTTCGTACCAAACATGTTCTGTATCGTCCAGGACGATCATTATCGATTATCTTGTACGATCGTATCAAATTAAGTTTTATTATGATTGTTCTCATAACCACGGGGTTAACTTAGGCATGATTGTCTAAATTGTCCAGGATGTTATACGTCATATTGTATGATTTGCACAAAATTAGGAAATTAAAATATTGCCTAAATTGTGATTGACGGCTATTTTTATCATCTAAACTAATCTTCCTAAATGATATTGAACATCCAATATGATTAGTTAAGCAAACTTAATTATCAGGGATGCCATAATTATGGTTCCTATTTTGAACTGATTGTCTAGTACGATTTGAAATTATCCTATACGATTAGGTCAAAAACAGAAAGTTCTCTAACTCACCAAATTTCTCCCCCCAAGTGTGTGTGCAAGGTTACTTAGCTTGGGGTCCACCAAATACATGACTTGACTCAAGAAGGTATAAAGTACTTTCGAATTGAAATTACAGACAGATTCAATCCTAATCTACCTGATCTTGAACTAATTTGTATTACAAGTGAACTTATGAACTTAAAAGGTTAGTAAGCAGGGCAACAAAAATAGACATGCAATAATAACAGTAGTAAAGAAAACAATCATGTTTTTATCATCAAAATCATAATACTTGGGGTGCAAATTTGCAACAATAGCGCCAAGGCATTAAAACACACAACATTGTGGCGCTCCATGGGAAAAAAATTTAGATTTCACCAGTATGTTCAAACCCCATGAGTCCCACTCCAAAATACATTGCAAACATTGTTCATACATACATATCATTTCCAAACTTATGTAAAGGAGTTCAAAATGTAGAGATTCAAGTAATTACCTCTTTTGAATCAAGTTAGAATAGATTGAACTGAATACTGAGTTTGGAGGTGTTATAACTCTCCCTCTTCATAAAGATATCATCCTCGACATTTCAAAACTCAAATTTTTTATCACAGAAATAGATCAGGATACAGTTGTCACATATCTGACTCTCTCTCTAAAGTAGATTCTTGTTCAGTTTTGTTCTGTTCATCCACTTGACTTTAACTTTTAGAATCTATTTATTTCTTAGCCTCCTAACATCATATTCTAGATTTGGCTCTAGCTCTTTCTTGTAGCTCAAATTTGGACATACCATAATGTCTTCAATAGATTTAATATTTTTAGAACTAGATACTCATTTCCTCAAAAGTGATATAAATAATACATTATGAATCTTAGAGATATAATTTGGCAATTATAACTTATAGGTTGTAATAGTCAACATTTGGAGGTTAAGTAATTAGTCTTTTAAAATATAATTTATAAGTTTAATTAGAAATTATAAGTGTTATTAAGTTGTTTAGGGCTTAAAATTTTTAAAGATTTAGGTTGAGGAAGTGGAAATATGAAGTTTGGATTTTCTTCTATTAGCACTACAACATCAGATTCAAGCATTCTATGCTCTAATCTTTCTAAAACAACATTTTTTTTTTGAGATTTTGGAGGATTTGTTTTGCTAGGTATCATCTTTATCATATGGAAATGGACCCTAGGGTAGCTAGGGAGAATTTGGAAGGTTTATGGAGTTTTCCCTTGTAGCGTTGCAACATTGGGAAGGGTAACACTACAACATTCAATTGAGCAAATGCTTTTATAAAATAACAAATATTTAACATCACTAACCCAAACTTCATTTACTTAGTTTCACAACCTAACCAGATAAGATCCACTGATAGGGCATGTCCTATCGTGTTGAGTTGTGAGACAAATCCCATGATATACTTTTGGAATTATTTCATAATTCTTCTTCCAATTTAAAATTTAAAATAAACTATATATATTACAGAACTACTGAAAATATCTAGACTATTGTAAATAAACTCATTCATAAGAGTCTTTTTCATTTCATCAAAATATATCTACACTAGTACATGGCTATAAGTAGAAGCTATAGAGCTAAGTCATGACTATACAAAAATCAACAGAAAAATATCCATCAACTTCGATCAGATCTTGAACTATTATTCAATAGGCTCCTCCCTTTTTCTAGATAAAGGATTCTAGCTTCTTATGACTCCCTTTTTGTGCTTATAGAACCAAAACAAGCTTGTAGGCATAAGAACATGACTTATAGCCACCAAAATATGAATTTTTAGCCACCAAAATATGTCTTATAGGCCTCAAATTCCTGAACCCAAATAGAATTTCAAAGGATTCTAGCCTCTTATATCTCCCAGTAGTCATAATTTAATGACATCAACATATATTTCATCACAATGTAGCAATTAAAACATAATTGAGCACATATCAGAATAATACAGTTTTTTTATAAGGTAGGCAATAGAAATTCATACTAAGTAAAACTTTATAGTTTCAAAATAAAACTTAATTATCCATGGTATGATCTTATGGAAGACTTGAATTCTTTGACAACACTATTTTTTAGAATTCAAATTATTTTCTATTTAATAAAAATTACACAATTCCAAAAATCACATGTTGAAATTTTTTTAGAAATATTAAAATATTTATTATCTCAATCTCTATAAAATATAAAAAATTATGTGGTGAAAGTTTTTTCATTTTTTGATAACTGAAGTATAAATTGAATTAAAAAATATAGAAAAAACTTCATATTTTTAAAAACTGAGATATGCATAATGTGACCTATCTCAATCTGGATAATTTTGCCAACTGGATCGATAGCTAAAAATAGTTTGATGCCACTCAAAATTTCTCTTTTCACTTCAAAATCCCTCTGATCACTCTTGCTTTTGTTGCATGCGATGCTTGAATGAATAGAATATTGGATAATTTAATATTTAAAGTGCAGTTTGTGCCCTAACGTTGTGGTGCTAGTCATTTTTTATAAAAGACCTATGGCTATAGCTTTGCATTGTCACTATTTAATGTCTGGTAGTGTAGTAGTACAGAGGCACTATGACACCTACTATTAAGGCACTCAAATAGTAATACTTTTTAAATTTTGCCAAAATTTTCTCAAGACCATTGAGGCTCATTCTAGAACAAATGCAATATTTTTAAAGCAATTGATTACTTCCAAACACATATAAATAGGTTCAAAAATCAAAAGTTTAACTATTTACATTTTTTTAATTGGGCCAGAATAGGGCAATCTAGATGTTGAACTGGAGGTCTCACAATTTTTCCATTAGAAATATGTCATCCTCGACATTCTCAAATCAAATTAAGTTAGAATAAACCCATATATTGATGTCTCATTTTAGACTCTTTCTCTAAAGTAGCCTTTCCGGTGGTATTGTGCTTTCAATGCACCTTAACAATCAAGTTTTTTTACTTCTCAACTTTCTAACATCATGTGCAAGAATGCTATTCGACTCTTCTCTATAGAAAAATTTTTGATGTACCTCCATATTTTTAATAGATAATCTCTACCCAGATTCAAATACTTAATTCCTCAAAAACGATATATGAAACACATTATATAACTCTGACATATGATTAGGTAATAGTAACTTGTAAGTAGAACTACCAATCATCTAAATAACCTTAAAAGATATAATGTATATGGAACTCTATTGAAACTTGTTATGTTGCAACCCATGACCCCGAGTTTGAGATTTTGATGATGCCAAATAATGAGTGTTTTGGAACCGCTTTTCATTGATTATTATTTTATTTGTTATTTTCCTTGAGCACTAACATTTTAGGAAGATCACAAGTGACTCAGGAAGAAAGGAAGACTCAAGACCGGGTAGATTAGGAGTATGAGTCAAACATTATATTTTTCATTTATTGTATTTTTTATTTTATTGAGTCTGGCCACAAAATACGTAAGAGTAAGAGCAACCATGCACACACACAGGGGGAGAGTTCTTTTTTAACTACAAAATATAACTAAAATTCTTCTCTGGAGATCGTACTGTACGAGTTTATTTCGTACCGTACGATCCAAGCTATGTGGACAATTCTATGAATAGATCGTACTGTACGAGTTTATTTCGTACCGTACGATCCAAGCTATGTGGGCAAGTGTTCTTGTTGAACTTGATGTCACCAAATCCTTTTCTGATACTGTTTGGTTGGGTCCGGAGAAATTTGGGTATGTCCAGAAAGTCGTTTTTGAGGGCATGCCAAATTTTTGCTCTTATTGCAAGACCTTAGGTCATAAAAAATCGGATTGTCCTAATTTTCATCCAAACCAGCCCCGGGTGCCTCCTCTGCTCCTCTGGAAACTCCTACTGTCCCTACTTCTATTGAAAATCCTATTATTGCTCCTGGTTGTGGTAATTCTACTAATTTCTGTAATGTTGTCTTAGAGCCTGCAGTTTTGGATGGTGGAAATCTTATTTTTAATCAATCTGCTGTTGTGGAGGGTTTGATTGGGCCTGATGTTAATTGTCGGGTTGGTTCTCCTCCTGCGGGTGTGCTAAATGATTTGGCTCAGGGGCTTCTCCTATTGATGTGGTTACTGATGTTTCTAATGGTGTTGGTTTGGAGCATAATAATTCTAATGCTTCTATACCTGCTTCTGTCGAGGTCGGTGCTAGACTGGAGGAGGATTTGGATATTAATTTTGTCTTATCTCCTAATGCTGTGCCGTTTTTTCCTCCTACTTTACCGTCTGTTTGTGTTGAGGTTGTGCCGGTAAATTCTGTGGGTGAGCCTCCTGTGGTTTTACCTAAACCTTTGCCTCCAGCTCATAATGCGATCTCTACGATTTCTAATAATTACATCGAAGTTCCTGTTAATTTAGTTGATACGCGATTTGTGGGCAATTCATTAGGTGACAGCTCTGGACTGGATATTAGGAATCATTTGAACTGGTTGGAGTCGTCTGCGGGTGAATCTGACTCCGATTTTCTGATGCTGCTGGTCTGACGTCGCCGGATTTTTGTGGTGGTTCTGACCCGGGTGGTGATTTCACTGTTGCTAATGTTAGACCCTCCTCTTTTGGGTCTCGGGGTGGATCTCGTGGCAGAGGCAGGGGTCGCCGGAGGCGTTAGTTTCTTCTGTGGAGTGTTTTTCTTTTTTTGTGGTTTGTCGTTTTATCGTTGAATGGGCAATGATGGGTTTGGGGCTCGCATCATTATACATCGCTTGTGGCAACCATTGTTGTGGTTTTGTCGGGTTGGTTCGGGTTGGCTATTTTCTCCACCTTTTGGACGGTCCTGGCGGGTTTTGGTGGTGCTGGGAGCCTCATCCACTAACTGAGCCCGCTTTTGGTTTGGTTTTTTCTTTTCTTTTGTTCTTTTTCTTTTCGAAATATTGTAGTTTGTAATCGTTTCATTATCTTTAATATAAGTGTTTGGTTTAAAAAAAAAAAAAATCAAATATTTTTCATCTATGAGAAAAAAAATGATAGTTACTATAATTGTGCACTTATATAGTTATAGTGTTATACAGAAGAAATAAGTAAAATGCATTAATTAATTAAAAAAAGAAAACAATATAACTAATAGAAAGTCTTGTACATTTTATAATATCTAATAACATATAGTACATTCATGATATAAAGATAAATGCAAAACATTTTCTTTTCGAGTTAAATAGTTCAAAAAATTTTACAAGAGGCTATAAAAAAATTCATATATTTCTATCAGCAAAACTAGCCCTAAAGGTTACTATCCAAAGTCTTCCGTTCCAAATGATTTCATAGCATATAACCGATTATATCATCTCCATCTCCTTCATTATCAACATCAACTTCATTAACAAATAAGAAATATGAAATAAGACTTCAATTTTAAATTTATCCAAATATAATTTTATATTTAATTATCAACTTACTATGCCTTCGTTGAGTCAAATGTTTGTTTTGTTCTTCAACAACTGGAGTTGTATCCTCTGTATAGATTTCATTCTTTAAATCCTCTAAGACAATCTTTGGAGTTTGCTCATTATCAAATTATTCAGAATTCAACCAATTCAACACATGTGTAGTCCAAAGAATCATAAATTTTTTTTATGCAAAAACCTTAAAGCTGAAAAGTAACTTTAGTCAATGCATTGGCATATGGTCAAAAAAATATTATTCTGTATAAATATATTTCAAAATTATACATATTCTTCAAATTAAGGTTGTATTTAATACATACTAAATTGTTGAGTCATTGATGCTCCAAAAGATTGTGCCTCTTTGAGCAAATTTGTTAAAATTAAACACTCTAATTTCTTTCATAGTTTGAAAAAAAAGATGTTTAACTTAGAATTCTTATCACTAATTTTTTTAAATTTGGAGCATTTAATCCAAACAACTTAATTACACAACCCATCTACAAAATAACTAAGTGAAAGATATTGGTAAATTTACATTTTTGTAAAATTAAAATATAATTATATGTTGACATTGAAAAAAAATACTTGGTTATAGTCATTATGATATTTCTTCTATCATTGTGATAGCAATTAGCTTTCCAAAAATTTTTAAATCATCACAAAAAAAGTCTAACATCATTCATTGCAAATCTAGGCTTTGAATAAATGTCTTTATTCCCAATTAACTCAATAAGATCTTGTATAATTTTTGACTTATAACAATAATTCTCCTTATCATACTGAAAATGAGGATTAAAAAATTATGCAACTAAGTGGATCTTGCCTAAATTTAGAATCTTATCTACTCTTAATGGTAATAGTATATAGCTTGTATAATCTCTTCACATTTTTTAATATGATTTTTATTGCCTTTCGTAATTAACTGTACATACCATCATATAAATACCCCAATGCGAGTTTCTCATATGAATAAAATATACGCAGCAATGTAATCAATGGACCATATATTTTTGAAATAACACGACGCTCATTCGAAAGTTCAAATCCAAAATGATATCAACAACCTCTTTTCCTTTTGTAATTTTAGATAACATTGAATATATGTAAAATTTACTAGTGATTAAAACTTGTTAGTCAAGCTTGTAATCATAGGCACTTCTTAAAATTATGAAGGTAGTCACAACTTGTGTAGCTCCTAGCGTACAATCTCCTTCCAATATGATCTTTTTCTAAGCCATGCAAATATACATATATGATTATAAATAAAAATTATTGCCTTTGATGCCTTTCTAACAAACTCTTCTAAGCGTGTATGACATATATCCTTCAAAATTAAATTCGGATAGTGTGCGGCACATGGTGATTAGTAAATACTACTGAATCTTTCATGTAATAACTCACTAGGTTTCTTATAGTTCGTAACATTATCAGTTATTAGTTGCACCATATTCTCTAAGCCTACTAATTTGACTACTTCAGTGAACAGAGAATACAAGGTTGCGACATTACTGGTGAGAGCAGATGCATTAACTGATTTTAAAAGACATACGCATCGTAGATTATAAACAAGAAACCTCATGAGTGTTCTGCTTCTTTTATAAGTCCAACAATCAGCCATGATTATACAACACGTGATTCCTAAGTAGATTAAGTCGATTAAGTAAGTAATCTGCACTCTAGGAATCAGTAAGTAATCTGCACTCTAGCTCCTCTTTGTAATCCCTAAGTAGATTAACTCGCATTCTATAGTATGATGGAACTTTGTAATATTAACATAGGGCTCCAATGGCATCAACACTTTTCTGTGCATAGATTAAATTCAAGGCGTTGAATGGAGTGTAACCATCAAAGAACCACATTACTACAACCATATATGATGTATTACTTTTTTGGATGCTAAGACACTTTTAAGTTTATGTTGTGATTCAGGCTTAATTTTGCGAGCAAAAAAAATATCCATGTCATCAAATTTCCTTTTTTCCTTTATCAATCCTTTCTTTATGTACTTCAAATGTTTATGAAGTTGGCAGAGAAGAAGAATCCCTTCTATTATGTCGTATATATGAATAGGTGCACTCTCCAGGTCCTCCTGTCTTTTCTTTATATATATATATATATATATATATATCATTTAAACTTTTGATCACGAAAATGTAAGATATTAATTTTAATCATCCCATAAATTAAATAAGTCAAAAAAAGAAGGTGTACTCATTTCTTTTCCAAATTCTGGTTACTCAAGCTGGCAGAAGAAGTGAAAACGGGATGATTATATCAGAAGGCTTGGACGGAGGTGGGTTTTTTTAACGCAAAGGAAGGGGATCTGGCAAGGATTCAAGCGGCCGGGATTTCCATTGGCTTCACGTGTGCGAATGAAGGCAGGTCCGGCCTTGGCTTCCGCAAAGAAAGGCTGTAGCGTCGGGCTTCTAAACTGGGAGGAGCGACGAGCAGGGGGCTCGGCCTTAGGGTTGCGAATCAAAGCCGAGAATGCAAGAGAGAGGGAGATGGAGCCTTCGGTTTGTTTCAATAGAGAGGAGATCGGCTGAGTCGAACGGACTCCTGGGCTCCGATTTCACGAGAGGGACTAGGAGGGAAGGCTGTCGTGCGAATCAGAAGGAGAGATGGGGCTTGGCTGTTTTGTGAACTGCTGACGTGAGGGAGTTCGGGTATGAGAGTACAGTAGTTCTGATCTGCTGAGAGAAGATGAAAGCTTTTTTATTTTGTTTCTCTGTATGCGTATATGATAGTGGGAGAGGAGGCTTGGTCTCGGCTAAGGTTCTTGTGAATGGAGAGTCCACGGGAAAGGGAGACTCCACCTGGGCTTCTTGCGAACAGAGAGCGAAACGGAGAGGTAGGGCTTTCGTTTGACTTCCCTGGGCTCGGTCAGACAAGAGAGATGATGGAGGGAGGGCTTTCGTTCAGCCTTCTTGCGAATGGGAGCAGGTAGAGTTAGGGAAAATGAGGAGGAGATCAGGCGAACTGGAGCCGAATGAGAGCGACCAGTGCTTGGGGGTTTCGCGAACTGCTGAGGAGGAGAGGACTTCATGCGAACTGATCCGGAGAGGGAGAATTTTAGTTCTGTGTGTGTGAGTGAGAGCGTGTGAGAGTGGGGAGTTCTGAGAACTGTCGAGAGATGTGAGAGTGTCGTGAATGCTGGGCAATTTGCCAAAATTGAGAGAGAGTGGGAGAGAGAGAGAGAGAGAAAGAGAGAGAGAGAGAGAGAGAGAGAGAGAGAGAGAGAGACGTGGGGAGTGCAAAAAAATTTCTAATCACATTTTATTTTAAAATATATTAAAAGCTTTAAATTAATCATAATTTAAAATGAATTTAGGAGTTAATTTATAATTCAAAAAAATTTAGAGATTAATTAGAAAATAATTGATAATTAAAAAAATATATATTTTGAGTTAATTTAAAATTAGAAATAATTTTAAAATACTAATTTTTTCTCAATTACAATGATTTGAATTTGATTCGATTGGTGAATTGAATCGAGCCCAATGATGTATCAGTTTGATCAAAAATGGATTAAGTCACATTAAATTGAATCGATCGACATCGACGAATCATGAATTGAATTTGAATTGAATTAATTTTGGAGTTGAATTGAAATTAGATTGAATTGATTTTGATTCGAATTGAGTGATAGGCTCGAGTCGATGCTACGTCAATGGGCGTTCACCTAAGGGAAATCTTATGGGTGAGTCTACACTAGGCTACGAAGACCTAGGTGCTAGAGTCGATTTCTGGGAAATTGACCTCGTATAATGAGGTCAGCAGTGGATTCTGTAATTCTGAAGAAAACAGTAAGGTTGAGAAGAGGATTCCTGTGTCCAAGGAAGTTTTTGCTGATGTTAATTCTATAGAATGCCGTAATTCAAGCTTGGGTATTGCAATTCCTGTTTCTCAAAAACCAAAACTTTTGAAAGAACTCAAGAACTTAGGGCCCTTGAGCACTTCATCCATATCCAAAAAAATAGATGGTAATGCCAAAGGTAAAAGTGGGGGTCCTTCCCCCCCGTCCCTTATCCAAATGACTTCATTAATATTATGAAATTGTAGGGGGGTAAATAAGAGGGAAGCCTCCCATCATTTAAAGGAGTTTGTGAAGGAGTGGAATGTTTTCTTTGTTGGAGTGGTTGAAACCAAAATCTCTCCCTTAGAGAGATTTGAAGTGAAAAGTTGTTGGGAGATGATTGGGACTCTTTTTATGTTTCCTTCAGAAGGTGCGTCTGGAGGTATTATTGTTTTGTGAAAAACTAATATGGTTAAGTTTTCTTTACTTAATGCTTCAAACCAATGTGTTATTGTGGAGTTAAGCATTCATAACAAAGGCAATTGGATTGTGTCTACAGTATATGGAAACAAAAATCCTTTTTTAAGAAGGAGGTTGTGGGAGGACCTAGAGAAGAACTGTGATAAAGAGATCCCTTTGGTAGTGGGGGGGATTTAATTGTGTTCTTTCTCAAGAAGAGAAGAGGGGTGGAAAGAAGTTTTCATTTATTCAAGGGCCACAAGATATGTTAGCTTTCATGAACAGGAATGATATTCATAATGTTGGAACGGTGGGTCCAAAGTTCACATGGTGCAACAATAAAATTGGAAGTGCTCGATCCTTGAAAGGCTTGATAGATGTTTATTGAATGCAAAAGCTTTGAATGAAATTCAAAATGCTGTGGTAAGACACTTAGCCAGGATAGCATCAGATCACTGTCCCTTAATTCTTAATTTGATCTATGATAAAGCTCAACATAAGGGTCATCTTAAGTTTGAAGATGTTTGAACATTTTTCCGACGTCTAAAGCTGTAGTTCTTAATGCTTGGAACAAACAAGTGACTGGAGATGCAATGGAGGTCATTAAAGTGAAATAAGAGAGCTTTGATAGCTCTTCATTTTTGGAGCAAGGCAAAACTGAAGAACTTAATAGGTCTTAAAAAAGGAAATTGAAGAATTACAGATGGAAGAAGCTGTGGGGGATGGTCTTTCTAATGATAAACTACTGCTATTAAGGGCCAAAATTCATGATTACAAAGTAAATTTGGCACGTCTCAGCACTTGGTGGAGACAAAGATCAAAATTGAAGTTGATATAGGAAAATGATACAAATACCTAATTTTTTCAGTCATTTGCTAATGGCAGAAGAATTAGAAATTTGATTTTTCAATTGAAGGATGAAGGAGGGAATTTGACAGAGAAGCAGAACGAAATTGAAGACATTTTAATGAATTTCTACTGCAAGAAATTGAAAAGTAGAAGCTGCAATTTAAATGATTGGCCTCCAGTATTGAAGACCCTTTCTGAACAAGATTGCAAAATACTAGATGAGGATTTCTCTTTTATTGAATTAGAAGAAGTTATTAAAAACTGTGGATCTAATATTGCTCCTGGGCTAGATGGTATTACATACTCATTCTTCAAATGCTATTGGTACATAACCGGTAATGATGTTTGGAAAGCTGTTCGGCATTTTTTGTGACAGGTATGCTTTGTTCCAAATTGAAGGAGTCATTAGTAGTTCTTATTCCTAAAGTGATTAATCCAGTAACTCCATCTAAATTTCATCCCATCAGCATGTGTAATACTTTATATAAAGTTATTGCCAAAAGTTTATTAAACATATTATTGAAGGTGGTTGGGAATCTTATTTCAGAAGAACAAGATGCTTTCTTAAGAGGTAGATCCCTTTCGAATCATATTCTTTTATCTTATGAATTGTTGAATAAGCTCAGGTATTCGAAATCAAAGGAAGGATGGGTGGAAATCAAGCTTGATATAGAACAAGCCTATGATAGTATGGCTTGGCAAACATTGAGGATGGTATTGAAAAGCATGGGATTCCGTAGCAGATTTTCTAATCTTTTGATGCAAGGTGTGTAACATCCTGAATTTTTTATCATGATTAATGGTAACATTTCTAAGGGAATCCAAGCTAGGAGTGGATTTCGACAAGGTTGCCCAGTTTCTCCATAATTGTTTATTCATTGTGCTCAAATTTTGTCGAATGATTTTCAACATAAGGGAAGGAATTTGGGAATCAAAATTTCTGCAAATGCTCCTAGAATATCCCATCTTTTGTATGCAGATGATATTCTCTTATTCTCCCAAGATTCATTGAGCAGTATGAGGAAATTCAAAAGAATTATATCAAATTTTTGCTCCAGAACAGGACAATATGTTAATAAACAGAAATCAGCAATTCTGTTAAAAGTAAAAGGAGGCATGCTATTCCAAAACTTTGGGAATTCAAAGCGGTGAACGAATTGAATTACCTTGGCATTAAAATGTCATCAAGGAGATTGGTTGTTACAGATTACAACTACATTCTTGAGAAGGAAGCTTCAAGACTTAAAGTTTGTGGGAATAAGTTGATCTCCATGGCTGGAAGAATTATCTTAATTAAATCGGTATTGGCTGCACTACCAATTTTTGTGACTACTCACGCTTGGATTCCATTGAGTATTCTTAATGAAATGGATAAAATGGATAGAAATTTTTTATGGGATAAACAAGAGGAGCTCATGGTTTACATTACCTGTCTTGGAAAAAAATTTGCAAAAGCTGGTAGGAAGGAGGACAAGGAATTCACTCGGTGGAATTTATGGCAGGGCCTCTAAGAGTAAAGTTTGTGTGGAGCTTCTTAAAGAATGAAGAAACGTTACGTAATAAAGCTTTGTTGGCAAAATATGGTCATAAATTCTAGGTGGACAATAACAAATGCAACAATTCCATCACTTGGAAGATTATTGCTAATGGTGCTCAATCTCTTCTCCCGATCATTAAATGGAAGATTGCTAAAGGTAATTCTTTAGACATTTTTAAAGATGTGTGGATCTTAGATAGATGTCTAGAGAAGTGGCCTACTTTTATATCTATTGGAGACGTGGAATTTCCGTCTCTTGATAATTTTATAGAAGATGGTTTTTGGAAGATTGATCTTCTTAAATTATTCTTTGGAGAAGCTCTTGTGGATCTTATCCTACAAATTGATATTTTACCCAGTCAATTTGAAGATAGTGTGGAGTTAAAATATAAATTCTCTGGTAAAAGTTTATCTGCAATGGCTTCTTGTTCTTATGTTATGGAAATTACATCTGTTGAATATGGTAAATGGCTTAAAAAACTTCAACTTAATTCTAAAGTTGAATGTTTTTGGTGGAGGCTATTCAATGAAGAAATTCCAACTAATGGGTTCTTAATGTACCGAAGGATGCTGGATCATTGTTTACGTCCTAGAGGTTGCACTGAAATGGAAAATTCTGAGCATGTTATGGTCCATTTCTTGAAGCTACAACAAGCTATTGAAGTTCTTAAGAAATGGGGATTTCAGGTACCTATTTTCTCATCATCTGATGAATGTAAAGAGCAATTGGGATGACTTTCTAAGGAAAATAAATTCATTGCTAAAATTTATTGCTCTTTAGTCTATTTTTCTTGGAAAAGAAGAAACTTAATTAAACATGGAATGCAAAAGTTGAGTCTATCCTTTATAGCCTCTAATGCCATCAGCTTTGCTTCTAATTCAAATACAAATCTATTCTTGGATCACTAGGGTGCTAACCAGCTGGATAGGCTATTTTCTCATTGGCACCCTCCTCCCCCAGAATAGATTAAGGTGAATCTTGATGCTGCTTTAAATAGTTCCAATAATGGTGGAGTGGGTGGTGTGTTTAGAGATTCAAAAGGAAGATTTCTACTTTCATTTGGAATCAATTGCTGCCATTGGGATTCTTGTCAATTGGAGTTGATTGCTTTTCGTTCTTTGAAGAAAATCATCTTTGACTTGATGATGGATGCTAAAGGAATTATTATTGAACGTGATAATTTCAACATCATCAATCATTTGCATGAAGCTGTGAAGAAGGATAACCGGAATGTACATAATGAAGAAATTGAAGATATCTCATTCTTGGATGGTTTTGGTAACATTCTTTTCCATTTTGTTGATAGAAATAGTAATAAGTTAGCTCATTTGTGTGCTAACATAGCATTAAATGGTAATTTTCTTTGGAAAGATCTTAGTAGTAATAAGGTTCCTCCTTTTTTTTTGTTTTTTATTAAAGGAGGAATTTGATAGGTTTCTATCACCTAGTATTTTGTAATAGCTTATTATTTTAATTAAATGCATTTTGCATTTCTTTCAAAAAAAAAAAGACAGGTTCCTCATATATCTATGGACAATTTTTTTCCAAATGTTCAATCTTACAACATTTGAAACAAATGTTTGGATTTTTTCATAACTGATTTGGTAAAACTTTCACGAGGCACCTTCAATCCAAACCCCTAATGGTAATTTGCTATCCAACTTGATTCTAACACATATTCTAGCAAATTTGTGCCTTCCCCACTGGAACATGTTTTCATCAATAAAAAAAGGAGAACTAACCATCGATACAATCCTACATACATTTATTTTACCCCAGCTTTGTAGTGGGTGATTGGGAATCCTAATCCAGACTGGAGGCATTAATCCTTTCAAGGAAGAAGGATGAAAATCAGGGGATCATTTATTTAGTCCTATTATGCTACCATTCATGTAGCAAGGTCCACTGTTCAAGACAGAATCCATATCCTCTAGTTCTTCAAAAGCATATAAGACCCAACCAACACCGAGCAAGGTCATGTGGAACCTACAATATTAATTACACTATCTCCTTAACTCCAATCCCATGATATGCTAAGGAATGCTATCGCCAAACACTTTAACTACCAAAGATTTTTTTAGTTTATTTGTGTTCTCAACCTCGCTTTGTTGATGAAGTTTCACCATTCCATTTTTACAAAAATTCTCCCCATAATCAAAATCAATAATTTTAAAGTTAGGCTTCATATTCCAGGCAGTAACAAATGGCTTGCTCATTTGAGGTGGAGTTACAAAATCCATCCCTTCCACAGTTTTTCAATTTCCCAAAATTGCAGAATCACAAATTCGCACATTCTCCTAGTCCCCCTTTGCTTGTTGTGCTCCATCATCAACAGCACTATCTTTCTGCAAAACTGAGTCCAGACAACCAGCTCCAACCGATGAGTTCTCCTTCATTGCCTCCATCTTATTACACCCAGATGAGGAACCCATTAAAGATTCCAACCTTTCTTCAGAAATCAAACTACCGTAGAAACACAAATAGCTTTATAAAAAATTTGACAAAAATCCTTGCTTTGAATGTAAGATACATCCATCATTATTTTTTCCCCTTTGACAATGCAATCCATTTGCTTTTTCGGAGGGAGATATCCTCCCTCATTAATCACAAGAGGTTTAGCAGGTTTAAACCTCAAATTGGATTCACAGTCGAACATCATGTTGGCATCACCAAAAGCAGGGGGCGATAAACTTTGATTGATGCAAGGAAGAATTTTAACCATAGGAGTCAAAGAGAGATGACTTTCACCAATGCCGGAGGATGGAGGCCGCCGGCCCTCCACTGCATCGGAGAAGACAGCAAATTGTGGGAAGTCAGGAATTTCAAAAACTTGTTATTTTCTCTCACTAGATCTAGGAGCTTCTCTCAGTAGAACTGGGAGCTTATTTTATCTCCAAAGAACTTAAGCATTCTATTATATGACTACAAACTTTTTCACATGAAGTTGAATGAAACAATCACTTATAAGTATACTTATTTTACACAAATAGTCACTTTATTGCATGCTCTAGGTAGGGAACTAACAAATTCTAAGAAAGTAAATAAAATTCTTTATTATTTACCTACTACTTGTGAAGCTAAGATTTCTTCTATAACTAAATCAAAAGGCGTAACTTTTTATTCTATTGACAATTTGCTTGGATCACAGATTGCTTACAAGCAAGGAGTGGCTCAAAGACAGATTGATGTATGTCATAAGTAGAAGGGGAAAAATATTACATTGAAAGTGGATGGCTTAGAAAGTTATCAGTCACAACCTAAGGTTGAAGATGAAATTGCTATCATGATGAGACAATTTAAAATTTTTATGATAAGAAAGTAACAGAAAAGTCAGTAGTGGCATAAGGGTAAGTTCTATAGAAATGCAAAAAATGTCTAATGAAGTAATTTGTTTTGAATGCAGAAATCCTGGACATATTAAATCTTACTACCCTAATCTCCAAGATAATCCTTAAAAAGGAAGGTTGAGGAGAAAACCAATGTTAGGAAGGTCAAGAAAAGACTGTAAAGAGCATTCCAAGCATACTCAACATCCAATTCTTTAGAAATAGAAAAAGTGGAGGAAGTTACAAACTTGTGCTTAATGATAGACAATTAAAAGAGAACATGAGTTAAGAGTTAATAATGTTGTTTTAGAAAGTGCTAACTCATATCTTAAAGAAAAATTAAAAGCTCTTGAAGGAAACATGATACCCCCAATGCTTGAATAATTTATTAATCCTGATCATAAGCTTAAAATTTTTAAACCTAGGAAAAGACAATTCAACTTATGTAGATTGATAAATCATTTTCCTGCTGTTAAATATTTTTTATGTGGAATGATTGGTCATATCTCTTACACTTCCATAATTTATAATAGAACACATATAGTATTGAGACCTATGATGCATAAATCACAACATATCAAACATTCATCTAGATTATTATTACCAAGAGGAAAATCCGAACTTGTTTGGTTTCCTAAGACTAATGTTTAATCATTTTATAGAAATGCTCTCATACAAGACCTCATGAGAGTATTTGGTATGTGGGCAGCGAAAGTTCGAAGCATATGATGGGTGACACAACGTAATTCATATCATTTAAAGCTATGAAAGGAGGCAAAGTGATACTAGGAGATAATACCATAATTAATGTGGTAGGTATTGCATTAGAAATATTATTAGGTTAAAGCGATTAGTATGGCATATTAAATTTTAAATTGGGTAAACATTAGATCCAAATTGAATAAGCACCCTATGAACTTCTTAAGTTGTTCATTCATAATAATAGGAAAACTCTAGAAAAATCTGATCCTAAATTTGATGAAGGAATTTTTCTAGGTAATTCTCGTATTGGAAAATCCTATAGGGTTTTTAACAAGAGAACTTTGGTAGTTGAGGAGACCAAACATATAGTATTTGATGAATCTACCATTCTGGAAGAGCCAAGGTTGGAAGAAGATCATATTGAAAATATGTCACAAGGAATTGAAAAGATAATTTTGGAAGAGAATGTTAGAGCAAAAAATAATTTTCCTAGAGAATGGAAATTTTCTAAGGTTCACCCTAAAGAATTAATTTTAGATGAATCTAGTGAGGGTGTTAGAACTAGAAATGGCCTTAATAAAGAAGTGAATCATTCTACCTTTTTATCAATGATTGAACCCACTAATATAAATTAAGCACTTTTAAATAAATTTTGGATTTTGGCCATACAAAAAGAATTGAATCAATTTATTAGAAATGTTATTTGGGAATTAATTAAAAGGTAAAAGATCAAAGTGTTGTTGGAACTAAGTGGGTATTTAAAAATAAAATAAATGATTCAGGCGATGTGATTAGAAATAAGGAAAGATTGTTGGCCAAGGGGTATAATTAAATTAAAGGAATTGATTTTGATGAAACTTTTGCTTATGTAGACAGACTTGAAGCGATAAGGGTATTGCTAGCCTTGGCCTATTTTTATGGTTCTAAATTATATCAGATGGATGTTAAAAGTGTCTTTCATAATGGGGTGATACAAGAGGATACTTATGTTGAGCAACCTCCATGTTTTGAAAATTCAAAATTCTATAATCATGTGTTTAAATTTAAAAAGGCAATGTATGGACTAAAAAAAGAACTTAGGGCTTTATATGAGAGGTTAAACACTTTCTTATTAGAAAAATCTTTTTTTAAAGGAAGAGTGGACACTACTATCTTCTTGAAAAGGATAAGAGATGACATACTCATTGTTCAAATATATATACATACTCATCTTCTTGAAAAATCTTTGTGATGGTTTTTCAAAAAATAATGAGTAGTGAATTTGATTTGAGTTTGATGGGAAACTTGAATTACTTTCTTGGTTTTAGCATAAAAAAAATTAGGAATAAACATTTCTTAACCATTCAAAGTATATTAAGAGCATCCTCAAGAAATATGAAATAGATAACACTAAACTAGTGACTATATTAATGAATTCCTCAGTGTTGTTAGAAGGACCCTTAGAGAAAATCTGTTGATCAAAAAAATATAGAGGAATAAATGGATTGTTGCTTTATTTGATTGCTAGCAGACTAAATATTTTGTTTAGTGTTTATTTGTGTACAAGATTTCAAGCTGATCCAATGGAATTACATCTTACTGTTGTTAAGAGAATTCTAAGATATATTTTGAGAATTCAAAACTTAGGTATTTGGTATCCTAAGAATAACTCTTCTTTTAAAATTTTTAGATATTCTGATTCAGATTTTACAGGATGTAGAGTTGATCAAAAAAGTACTTTTGTAACTTGTCAATTTATAATAAACACTTTAGTTCTTTAGTCTAGCAAAAAAATAGAATTCGGTAATCCCTTTCTACTGCTAAAGTATAATGTATTACCTTAGGTAGTTAAGTGGCACAGGTTCTTTGGTTAAAACAACAAATGATTGATTTAGAATTTTCAATTGGCACTCTTCCAATTTCTGTGATAATACAAATGTTATATATATTTTAAAGAATCCTATTCAACATTCTACAATCAAATAGATTGATATAATATATTACTTTATGAGAGATCATATGGCAAAAGGAGAAATTGAATTGCACCATGTTGCTACTGAGAATCAACTTGCAGACATTTTCATAAAATCGCTAGCTTTTGACACGTTTAACACATTAAGAACCAAATTATGTGTGATTGATCTTAATGCTTAAAATTAAAATTTTACAAATCAGATTTGTAATGTATTGTTAGTTTGTTTATTTTCTTAGGTTTATTTTTTTCTTTGTTTGTTTGTAAGGGTTTGGTTGTTTATTTATTTTTATCTGTTTCATTAGTTGTCACTATTTCTCTTCCGTTTGTATTGCATTGTTGGTCTTATTTTTAATCTTTGCATGTCATCTCATCTCATGTGGTTGGTTTTAGATAAGAATTTTGTTTATTATGACTTGTTTTAATTATTTTTGCGTACTATACAAAATTTTTTGTACTTTATAAAATTTGTAGCATGTACATGGAATTTTTTTGAGTTGAGCACACAAAACTAAGTTTTTTTTATTGCATATAATATTGTATGATGTCATCATTATCAATAAAATATTTTTTTTCATCTATACAATTGGGGATATTTTCCAAAAAGTTAATTATTGATCATAGATTATACGAACAAAATCGCATTTCATCTATACGTTTATGTTGTCAGTTTCTTATATGGATGAACTTAATCGCCATAAAACAATCTATAATTTTCTGATCATCCCAAATGAGCAAGTATTCATCTGTATGATCATTTGGTCAAAAAGCGTGTATAAAATAATGCCTCGAGAATGGCATTTTATAATAAGCTAGTTCTTTTTTGGCCATTTCTATTCATATGTACGAAATATATTTTATCCCGTATGATTTTAGAATTATACATACGATCAAAATTTTGAACTTATGATAGGTCATTTTTCTTTAATTTTAAATCAAGTTAATTATTTTTTCTTCACCTTCTCATTCAATCCCAAACCATCTTGAGTTCAAGCATTAGAAATGGCCAGTAGTAGCTAACATCCTTATACTTCTAAGGGTTCAACCTCTCTCTCTGGTAGAGATGAGAACTTTATTTTGAAGGAAAAAGTGGATGCCTTCAATCATTTCATTGCAACCAAGATTACCCCCTCTCAACTCCTTATTCAAAGTGACATAAACTTCTCTGTTATGCCACTTTTCACCTCAACCCAATTTTCTTTTATTCTCACCTTAATCTATACCTACCATCAAGAAACTTTCTTGACTTTTTCTTACGAACATGAAAGAGAACCAAAATCATACTATGATGACCTCTTACATCTTTAAGAATTATGTTGGAATAACTAAGGAAGATCCAGACAACTTCCATCATCTTAGAACCCAAGGAGTTAGAGGAGACACAATAACCTATAGAGTGGATTTTGATTGCAATAATAAACTAGACTCTTAGAAGTGTTTCATAAGTAAGCCATCTTTCATATGTGTATACACTTAACTAGAATGCTAGAATAACCCAACATGTCTTAAGAACTTTGATTATTCCCAAAGTAGGTGATCATATAAATTTGCCTCCTCTTTTATCTACTATCACAAACTTGATCATGACTGAAACTCCTTTTGAGTAAGCCAAACTAATCATGGACTACATCTAAAAACTTTTTAATATTAGACTTCCTCATAATATGAGGAAGAAAAATATGGCCTTAGGACAGTTAGTTGCCTCATTTTAAAGAAGAAGTACAACCTAATATATCCTAATTCTCCCACTCATCTACCCATTTACTACTGATGCTTCATTTCATGCACTTTTTAATCAGGATCAAAGTTCTGAGGGAGAAGATTTAGAGGGAGAAGGAGCCCCTACTCTAGCACCTGCACCTAATAAAAATTTCTATCAAGAACTGATCCAGCATTTTGACATATAAAAGTTCGTCAGGGATGTTAAGCCCTTAAGAACTAGCCTGAGGCTAACCAAGAGGGGGGGGGGTGGATTGGTATTTTAAAAAATTTCTTAAGCAAAGCACAAATAAAATTTAAACCAATATCACCACAAAGAAATCAATGTGCAGAAAAATAAATGTGAAACATAGTAAGAAAGAATATATAGAATTTATAGTGGTTCGGTCAACTCGACCTACATCCACTCCCCGGAGGTGCCCTCCCTGTATTGTACGACAAACGTGACTCTCCTTTTGCTCCCACAACAAGACGGAGAAGTCCTTACAAAAGCTCCTTTAAGCCAACCCCGGCGAGGCAGAGAACCTAACTCCTTTTGCTTCCTCTTGAAGCCGGAAGAGGACCTCGACCAATTACTGAAGAAGATCTCCCTTGAACCCCCAAGGATGAAGGATGAAGACAGGAGAAGACACCTTGGAACCTTGCTTAGAGCAACCTTTTTGAATCCCTCTCACAAACTCCCCCTCAGAAGTTCCTCCCTCTCTCTCCCTCTCTTCTTGGCTCTCTTAGGTCAAGCAATAGAAAAAGATCTTATAAAGTGAAGAATAAGAGCTCTTAAATAAAAGAGCTTTGGAATAGCTCATTAATTGCAACTTGCCAACTTTATCATCCAGGATAATATAAATATCTTCATGTACGATCAGTGCAATTTAAGCCTAATCAGCTGGAATGAATAGAAGAAATTTATTCATATCATCTAGGATAATAACATATCATCCTGTATGATTAGTTCAAATCACAGATTATCAGCCAAACAATCACTTAGAAAGGAGGTATCCAAAATTAGCTTGATCATTCGGGCCGATCACACGATCATCCTGGACGATTAGTTCAAAACTGAGGAAAATCATCCAGAACATCACCTTGAATAAGAGCTAGCCGATGTTTGATCGTCCAGGAGCAACCAAGGATTTTTGAACTGATCATCCCAAATGATCCTGCAATTTTCTAAGACGATATGATTGTATCAAT
Organism: Dendrobium catenatum; assembly: GCF_001605985.2. Lineage (NCBI taxonomy): Eukaryota > Viridiplantae > Streptophyta > Magnoliopsida > Asparagales > Orchidaceae > Dendrobium > Dendrobium catenatum. Next base: position 2,076,631 of record NW_021319373.1, read on the forward strand.
CAAGCCTTAATTGCTTTCCTTAATTACCAAATTAATTTAGGCATAATTATGTTAAATCATCCAGGCCCATTTAATGGATCGGCCTGGCTGATGTCCAAAAATAAATATTACTTAAATAGATCTGGTGGCTGATTCTTTCTGATTTGAGCCTATCGTCTTGGCTGATACAAGGATCATCCAGGATGATGTGCTTAATGATGACCGCCTTAACCAGGATGCCCTAATTAGGGTTTTTATTCATAGTCAGATCATCCTGGTCGATATGGACAATGTCCAGGCCGATGTACTAAAAATAGAAAATAGCAAAAAAAAACCCTCAAGTGTGTATGCAAGGTTACTTAGCATCAGGAATCACTTTTACATTGGACTCAAGAAAGTGAAAAAAATATAGACTGAATCAAACTTAATCTACCCAATCTTGAGCTGGCTTGAGTTGAACTCGATCTTATGGACCTGAAAAGTTAGTAGGCAGGGCAGTCGCATACAATTATGAATGTTTTCTATCATCAAAATTCTTATCCATAAACTTAGATTTGCAACAACAGATTGGAAACTCATTTTGATTTATATTTGTATCAATTGAGAATCACCTGAACCAGCAAGATATGAGGTATTATAAAGGCATGGGGTGGATTAAAGGGCAGTTTGACTCAATAAATACAAATGTAGCTATGATTAGTAGTTACTTTATGATGTTTAACCCTTAGCCACCTCTAGACCAAGGCCCCTCAAGATTCTAGTCGTTACTTCTATTTTGTACTTGTTCTCAATTTCTTGTACTTATTGTTGAGAGTTTTTTTTTATGATTTTATGAGTTTCTTCATTTCATGATTGTTTTAGTTTCTAGCATGTTGTATTGGTGATTTGTGTATTGAATGGAATGATGGAATATTTTTTTGACATGTATTGCAATTACTCTTCTTGAAATGTTATATTTTTAGAGACAAATCATTTGTGGTTGATCTCCAGAATGGAATTTTGAATTTCTTTGCTCTATAATTAATTTCCTTGCAAAATGTAATCTCTTAAAATTAAAATTAAAATTATTACTGGCTATAGATTAGAAGATCAATTTCATGTTATTATAGACAAGTATTACATAGCTAAAATTATTGCAAAATAGATGTCTTATTTTTATTTTATTTTTTTTCTACGTGTTTATTTTTGTTAATTATTAGAATTTATGTTAAGATTTATTGATTTTGGAAAGACCAAAAATATAAAAAGATTCACAAAGTGTGCTAAATTTGAAAAGATGCACAAAATATTCCACTCATTTAAAAAGATGTGCTATGTTCACCAAAGTGAAAAAGAGGCACAAAATTAGCACAAACTGAAGAGATGAACAGAGTGTGCCACAAAGAATTGAAAAAGGTGTGTGATATCGTCAATTGAAAAATTCGTACTGTTCTTTCCTTTATCATTCTATCCCTTATACAAATCCATATAATCGACAACAATCATCACCATTGAATTAGAAACTAATTAATCTTTATTTCATCATTTTGCAATAAATATTTTTATTTGATTTGTCTAGAATTAATAGTAAACTTGATTTACATTTCTTATCTTAGTTGTTCTTTAATTTAAAGATTGAGTTTTTTTCTTTTTAGCATTAGAAAGTTAATGTTGTATTTACAATTAGCTTAAAATCTTCCTCTTCATCAACTATTTTGATTTATCCATAGAAAATTTTCAATTCAAGATATAATTCCCTTTTTGTTGTTGTTAAAAGGGGGAGTTATTAGTTATTGTTTGATGTATTAGTTATTATTTGAAGTATTTGCTGTTTGATATTGTTTGATGTTTGATGTATTAGTTATTATTTGAAATATTATTTGTTTTATGTTTTTTTTATGTTTATTATGATTCTTTATTTTGTGTTTAAGCTTTTTGATTTTTAGGGGTCTTTTGTTGATGTGTTATTTTTGCATAAGTTTTTTTGGGTATTTTTAATTTATTGTTGTGTTTTTTATTTTCGTGGAACCTGTTGTTTTAAAATTGTCATTCATTTAGTGGGACCTTAGGAGTAAAATTGCCTTAAGTGTTAACTCAAATAATAGTTATTTTGTCATCATAAAAAGAGAGAGATTATTGCAACATAGTTTTCAAAACTATATTTTTATAACATATGAGTTTTGGTGATACCAAAATATTATTGTGTTTATTACTATTTCTCCTAACACGTATTGGAAAAATTTTATTTGTGTTACTTTTGTGTACTAATGTTTCATTTTAAAAATATCTAGACTATCGAAGAGGTCAAGACATATTAGATTAATGTTTCTTGTAATTGAAGTATGTAATTTTTCTACTTTTTCTTGAGTCTAAGATAGTGTCATTATAATTAGGTAACCGTGCACACACACAATATGGGCGTGAGTGAAAACCTTTTAGAAAAAATAATCATACTATACGATTCTAGAATCATACCAGATGATTTGACCTTAAAATTCCTTCAGAACTAAGCTAATCAAATCATCCCTTGATAATTTCTTTTGAACTGTTTATACTGTTTGAAGTTGGATTCATACAGATGACGTCTAGATTATGAAATAGATATGTACCAGTTTGTCATGAATGAACTCATCATTTTTGTAATGATCCTACTGTACTAAGTGGAGTTCGTACAGACGAAGTCTAAAGTATAAATTGGGTGTGTAACAGTTTGTTCCATATAAACAGGTAAATTTTTTTGAACTATTTGTACTGTACGAAATTAGTTTCATATAGATGACATCCAAAGTATGAAATGGGTTCATCATTGTTTTTACCACATAAAATCTGATTTGATTTAACAAGTTCATACTATATAATGTAGGGTTCATACAGACAACAACTTGTGTATGACATTGGTTCGTACATAATTGTATCGGACAAACCTATTTTATATTGAGTTGTTCACATATATAAAGTATGATTGTACTATACGATCCAAATACATTCAACTTGAAATTTTTAGTTTTTTGAATGATTTTTCTTATCCTTCATATATAAAAGTCCTAAAAATTATCTACCCTACTTCTTCTGTGAATTTTATCTTGGGAGTAAGAGTGAGATGTTTTGGGAGAGTGTTTGGGAGTAAGGATTGAGAAATCTTCCAAGTGAAATTTATGAAGGGTTCATAAGGCTTTCCAAAGGTGAAGATCTCTTTATATGTTCTTCCAATATCTACCCTACTTCTTTGAAGACTCTTAAGAGAAGATCTTTGGAGAAGATTTGATACTCTATCATCACCAGTAGGGTGAGAAAAGATGTTGGTACTCTGCCATCACCAGGAGGGCAAGAAAGGACGTTGGTACTCTACCATCACCAGTAGGGTGAGAAAGGATGCCTGTATTCTAGTGTCAACAAGAGGTTGAGAAAGGATGCTAGTTCTCTTCCATCACTAGGAGGGTGACAAAGGATGATGGTACTCTATCGCATCGGGGTTGGTGGAAGAGAGGTTATTATATGGGCTTTCCCGCCTTACTGACGGAGCAAAAAATGTGTCACTTTGGTATAGTGTAATACCTAAAGAAGTAGTCTTTAAGGAGTGGATATAGATCTAGTTTGACCAAACACTATAAAATTTTATATTCTTCTATTTTTATTTTAAATGCATTTTATTTTTTACGCATTTACTTTAACAGGTTAAAAATTAGTTTGAAAGAATATCGTTATACTAAAGATCTCAAATTAATTTTTTAAATTTCCAAGATATTTTTAAATAACCAATTCACCCCCCCCCCCCTTCTTGGTTAGTATTGGGAAAAATCTATTAGGGCTGATAACCTATTTGAACATTCAACAAGAAAATTTCGCAAAAAAAAAAATTAAGATAAGCTTGATAAGTGGTATCAACTTGGTACTGTTAGTTCATTTGATGATGATAAATACTACTTGATGATAAATTAACTTCTTGAATCTCAAAATATTCCTACTAAAGTAATCGATCCTCATGATGGACTCTTTTTGAAGACTTTAAATGATCCCAATGAACTTCAAGTTTTCAATGCACCCCTTGAGTTTTAGGAAGAGATTAAATCAATAGTTAATGAGTTGTGGTAGATTAACCTGGGAAACGATGATGACCCTCACCCCATTTTCATTAGTATCCTTATGAGTGAGGATGAGTCCGAGGACCTGATTCAACTTCTATACAAGTTTAGGGGTTGCTTCACCTTGATATATTATGAAATGTCGGGTTTATCTGCAGACATAGTAGTTTAAAAACATAGAATCTGGTATGATGCCATTCATATAAAATAAGATCCTAGATGCATGTGTTTAGGATTAGCAACAAGTTATTTTTGTAATTAATAAATTTATCGATGGTGGATTTATCTGAGAGGAATAATATCCCTCTTGGGAAGCTAGTGGTGTACCAGTTCGAAAGAAAATGTTCAAATTTGAAGTTGTTTTGATTATAGGTATTTGAATACAATATGTCCCAAGGATGTATTTTTGTTACCCATACATAAACTTATGGTAGACATTACCTCCTTGCATATTGTTTTCTCCTTTATGCAGGGCTCGTATGGTTACATTCAAATCAAGATAGCCCTAGAAGATGAGAAAAAAATTGCATTCATAACTCTTACATGAATCTTTTATTATAGGGCGTTGCCCTTAGCCTAAAAAATGTCGGTGCAATGTACCAACTGGCCCTAACTTGAATCTTTGTCCATCTATTCCATAATAGAGTAGAGTTGTACGACCTCAAGATTTGGTTGCCAAGAGCATGATTAAAGAAGCTCACCTATATGACTTAAGAGTTTTTTTTAGCTATTGTGCCACTATGACCTCAAAATAAATTCTTTAAGTGTTCCTTCAACATCACATCTGGTAAATTCTTAGGATTCATAGTGAGACTCTATGGAATTGAGATTGATCCCACAAAAATTGAAGTCATCATAGATATGCCACCTCCTTGAATCCTTACCCAATTAAAGTCCCTCCAAGTTAGGTTGCCATATATAAGAAGGTTTATCTCCAATCTTTTTGGAAGATGTAAACCATTCTCAATCCTAGCCAAGAAGGATGCTAAGTTCATATAGGATAAGAAATGTTAAAATGCCTTTGATAATATAAAAGAATACATTTTTAATCTATAGTTTTGGCAGCCCCTATTCCAGGGAAACTGATCCTTGATACTGCAGCCCAAGATGAGTCTTTAGGTGCCCTATTAACTCACATAAATGATGAGGAGAAAGAGAATGATCTCTATTACCTTAGACAAAAACTTCTTCATATGGAAATCTTATATGCTTCTATCGAGAAGCATTATCTTGCTTTAGTGTTTGCAACCCAAAAACTATGATACTACTTGCTTTATCATTCAATCAGTTTGACTTCTAGAGTTAATCCGTTGCAATATCGTATTACCCAACCAACATTGTCAGGATGTTTGGCTCAGTGGTCTATGATATTGCTTCAATTAGTGATCACTTTTATTCCCTTCTATACTGTGAAAGGACAAGTTGTTGTCGACTTCCTTATTATTCACCCGCTACCAATGGATTCTCCATTAAATGATGATTTACCTGATCATCAAATCATGAGTTTAAGATAACTTAAATACCCTGTATTAGAATTTTATTTTAATGGCATGGCTTCCTCTCAATAGGGAAAAATAAAAATATCTAAAGTTTTTGGAAAAGCCAAAATTAGCCTGATTTTCATAAAACTAGAGAAAGGAATGATGAATTTTTCTTAACATTTATTAAAACCTTGCACAAATAATGAGGATAAGTATGATGCTCTGATAACTAGCCTGGAACTCATAATCCTAATGGAGATAAAAGAGTTTAAAATCTTTGGTGATTCTTAACTAGTAATCGACAAGGTTGCTGGAACCTTTATGGTTTTGAATCCTGACCTCCACAAGAATCATGAATATACTAGTCACTTACTCTAGCAGATTCCCATCTAACTTTTTATAGGGTTCACTGTGGAAGCAACTATATGGTGGATGCCTTAGCAAAGCTAGCAAAGGAATTCACATATCAAGAAGAAGACTCCATTCCCATAGAGATTCAAGGTTTTAAGGTCCTTTCCCCTATAGATTTGGAGTACATCAATAAGAAATCTCCCCATATCCTTTCTCCCTCTTCAATAATTGATGAAGAAGGTGCCTTTAGACAACAATTGACTGACTACCTTTAGGAGGGTAAACATCCCCAAGATAAGTCCCTTGCCAACCAAATCAAGAAGCATGCTCTATCATATGCACTAATCAACAATATATTATGCCATTGATAATTTGATAACATGTGTCTATATTTCTTAGATAAATCAGAGACCCTAAAGATTATTAATGATGTCCACTCCGAGCTATGCAGTGCTCATCAATCAGGTCCCAAAATAAAATTGAGAATAAAAAGTCTTGGATAGTACTAGACTATAATTATTGATGATTATATGAACATTGCAAAATGTTCTTATCAGTGCCAAGTCCATGGTGTGGTTTTACATCAGCCACCAAATATGTTGCATCTAATGATATCCACTTGGCCTTTGGAATGTTGGGGCATGGATGTTATTGGGCCGATCGACCCTCCTTCTTCAAAGGGTCACCACATAATATTAGCTGCTACTAATTACTTTTCAAAATAGGCGAAAACAATTCCCCTAAACAATATAACATCACACTATGTTTTAAAATTCTTTCATTACCATGCATAAACTGAATCACCATACCTTACAGAATTATATGATAATGGGTCTGCATTCAAGTCTTTAAAATTAATAGCTTTGTAAGATGCCATAACATTGACCAGAAATACTCAATAATCTATTACCCTTAGGCTAATGGGTTGGCTTATGGATTCAATAAGACTTTAGTGTATATTATTAAGAACACCCTCGATGATAACAGACGTTAATGTGACGAGAGGTTGGTGTAAGCGTTATTGGCCTGTCATACCACTTATAAAACCCCAACATAATCCACTCCATTTATACTAGTGTATGGAGCCAAGGTCGTACTCCCTTTGGAGATACAAATTCCTTCAATTAGAGTTACTATCTTGAATCAAATTACAATTGAGCAAAATGTACAACTTTTATTAGAGGAACTCGAAGGCCTTGAAGAGCATCACCTTCAAGAACAACAGAGTTTAGAGTTGTATAATGCCCGAATTGTTGAAGCTTATGATAAGATATTGCGACATAGAACATTCCAAGTAGGGGACTATTGACCTCATTTTTGTATGAGGTCACTAAGACCCTTCCAGAATCCAGATTTAATCCTAGACCCTAGGATCCACTCTAGACCCTAGGATCCTTCTAGATCCAAGACCTTAGAGCCTATTCTAGAGCCTAGGATTCCCCTAAATCCTAGATCTTAGAATTCTTCTAGATCTTAGGATCACTCCAACTTCAAATCAATCTCCACCTTTGATCAACCTCAATTTTAAATCAATTCCTATATTTAATCCACTCCAATTTCAATTTGATTCCTACCTGTGATCAATTTGAATCTCAAACTCCATCCAATTCAAATCCAAATTAATTCAAACTTCAAATCAAATCCAAACCCAGAATTTAGACTCAAATCCAAACTCTAGAGGCCCTGTCCTAAACACCCTTTTCAGAGATTTTTCAAACATTTCAAAACCCAGTCAAATGATCTCTGATTCAGGGTCTATCACTTGCAAAGTGATAAGACATGTCCCTAGAGGTTACCCTCCAACTTTGAGCTCATTCTGAGGTCTCTAACCCCAGAATCTGAATTAAAATTCAAAGGCTGTAAAACCTTCAAATATTTACAGCCTATGCCACTGAACCTAACCCCTTTGAGATCTTGACCTTGGAATCCTTATCAAAGCCTCCAATCACTTCCAGATCCTTGATTTTAACCCATTGAGCAGTAAACTGCATTTTCCAGACCCATTTTTGACCATAGTTGACCAATAGGTCAAAATTGACCAAAATACCCCTATGGGGCTCAAATAGGGATTTCAAACCAAATGAGCTCCAAATGGGATGCAACCACCTTTGACAAATTTCAAATGTCATTTCAAATCTTTTGAACCTATTTCCAACCCTTGAGTCAACCTGGTTGACCAAGTCAACTGGTTTGACCCAAGAGGCCCTTTAAGGGTCCAAACATGTGTTTTGACCCAAATGACCTCTCTAAGTCATCCAACCACTTCCATTAACCTTAAAGTATCATTTCAAACCTGTTGAGCCCAAACCCAGACCCTGGGTCAACCTGGTTGACCAAGTCAACCTAGGTTGACCAAACAAGCCCTTAAGGGTTCAAATAGTGATTTTGACCAAATTGACCCCTCCAAACCCTGGGACCACATCCAATAGACTCAGGATGACATTCTGAATCTGTTAAATCCAGTTCCAGCCCTTGAACCCAACTGGTTGACCAAGTCAACCAGTTTTGGCCTAAAAAGCCCATTAAAGGCCCATTAAGCCTTCTTGATTCAATTGACATGCATGGCTCTTGGAACCACCCTCCAATCCACCTAATCAACCCATTTGAATTACCTAGGTGAAAATTCCATAACCCTTGATGGGGTTGACTGGTCAACCAGTCAACTCAAAGCTTAAAGGACCATTTGTATGGTCAAACCCTTCAACCCATTGAACCTAGCTCAAGCCACACCCATCCAGCCATTTGGAAAGGCTCCATGACCTTCTTGGATGCCACATCAGCAGTCATTGACCAGTTGACTGGTCAAGACAGTCAAAACCCTTTAAAAAATCTCTTTTCATGGTCAAAGCCATACTAAACTCCTTTCCCTTCCTATATCACACGCCTAACCTCATCTTTTTAGCTTTATTCCTTTAATTAACCCCTGCTTAAGCTGCTCTAACTGCCTGGTTTAGCCATAAGAAGCAATGTCCCCCTCCACTCATCCCAAGTCCACCCAATGGGAATGAGGCATGTCCAGCCCTTGCCGCAGCCTTCCAGCTTTCCCAGGGACAGGTGGCATCATCTGGAGAGCCTAGGAGTCGATCCCAGCCATCCAATCCAGCCCAGGCCGTTTGAATAGGGAAAGAGTTCTCTTTTTGATTCATTCGATCAAAGCACCTTCTCTCACTAACCCTAGCCTCCCAGAGCGAGTTCTCAATTCGTTTTGGATCTCCAGAGCCTCCTCTACCTCCCCACTACAAAATCCAAGTGGTTGCCCGTCACCGGCGGCGAGTTCTCCGGCGAAACCACCACCTAGACCGTCCCAAGCCTATAGCAGTCGATCCAGACGTGTTCGAGCTCGGGTTCGTGCTGGGGATCTTCACTTGGACAGTCTACAAGCTCATCAATCAAGAAATTTCCAAGATCCAACGGTATAATCCCTTAAAAACTTTAGATCTAGTTCACTTTAGATGGAATTAATTAGCTCTATGCCTAGAGTTTGTTAAGCAAAACCAATCTTTCCCCACTATTTCTGTTCATGTCTTCTTCTTGAGTTTAAAATTAGAGTTTAATTTAGAAATATAATTAATAATTTAGTTTATTAAAATTATTTGTATATAATAATTTATTCAAGCTTAAATTAATATTATAATATTTAATAGTTGATACATAATCAAAAAATCATTTTGATCGGGCATGAATCTCGAGGCAAAATCAAGTTGGAAATTTCCGAAATTAAATTGGGACCATCCAAACTCCGATTTTTGTAAACTTATAGTCAAACTGAGCGTCTTGGAATTACGAACCCAACGACACCAAAAGCGACGCAATCCGAGCCCAAATGAGTTCAAATCAAGGACTCAAAGCACTATTGGAAGGTTCAAACCACAATTTAGATTATCAAACGGTTTCCAAACGTGACATGCTTATAGTCAAATCGAACGACTTGACGAGACGAATGCAACGAGCCCAAGATCACAGAATTCTGAAATCACCAATACATCTAAAAGTCCTATAAATGATCTATGATCAAGGGAATCAACATTGGCCGTCCATCCAAACCACTCCAACTTACCCCTAATCTTCCATCTATTTATAAGTCATGCCACTCTAAAAAATCAATAAATAGAGCCCCACTTTCTCATGAATGGAGACCCCCAAGCAAGGAATCAAGAGAGAGATCGGAGATAGCTCTTGCCTCCTGGCTCCTCCTTGACAACCGCCCGAACTTCTGCGAGACCTCCACCTAACTCCGGAGTTCTGCCATACAACCACCCAACACTAGAGTTCTACCAAACCACCGCCTGATGCCAGAGTTCTGCCAGACCATCCCTTGACTTAGGAGTTCTACACGACTACCGCCTAACGTCGGACTTCTGTCAAGACCACCACTTGACGCAGGAGTTCCGCAGGACCATCGCCTAACATCGTATGTCCATTAGGACCATAGCCTAATGCCAGACTTCTACTAGACCATTGCTAGAGGCAGGAGTTTCTTCTGACGTCGGAGTTCTATCGGACCACCGTCTGATGCTGGACTACCCGTCAAGACCACCGCCTGACGTCGAACTTCCGCCAAAGCACCACCTGACGTCGGAGTTTCGCTGGACCAGTGTCCGACACTAGACTTCTGTCGGACCACCACCTGACGTCAGAGTTCTACCAAACCACCAACTAAGGCCCGAACTTTCATCGGACCACTTATAGAAGTCGGAGTTCCTCTATACCACCGAATAATGTCTAGACTTCTGTCGGACCACCGCCTAACACCGAAATTCTACCAAACCACTATCGGACCATCGATTGAGGCCCAAACTTTTGCCATACCACCAACAGAAGATAGAGTTTCACCAAACCACCTAATAACGTCAGAACTTTTGTCAAACCACCGCCTTATGGCTACGATGTTTTTGGACTATGTCTCATGCAGACTTTGGTCCTTTTGACCTCTGTAGGCTATTATAATCCTTCTGTCCTCCATCGCCAGATAACGGTTTTTATGACACCTGTCACCTGCCAGCTATGGTCTTTCTGACCTTCATCACCTACTACGATCCTTCTGACCTCCATCTCCAAATAACGATCTTTTTTACCCTTATCTCTTGTCGATTATAGTCCTTCCAACCTCCATTGCCTACTACGATCTTCCCGACCTCCATCACCAGATAATAGTCTTTCTGATCCCTATCTCATACCAACTATGATATTTCTAACCTCAATCACCTACTACGGTCCTTCCGACCTCCATCACAAGACAATGGTCTTTCTGACCACTATCTTCCGCCAATTACGATCCTTCCGACTTCTCTCGCTACACAATTATATTTCTAACCACTATCTCCCACTAATTACAGTCCTTTCGACCACCCTCACCAAATAATGATCCTTCCGACCACTGTTACCAGACTACGGTCTTTCCAACCTCTATCGCATGTCGACTATGGTTCTACCAACTAAACGAACATTTCAATACTAACTCTTACAATTTCCACCATATAATATGATGTACATTTGATACATCAACCCAAGTCCCTTCCCCAAATGAAGGGCCTCTTTTGTAATCGACTGCAAATAATGGTGGATTCATTCAAACTAGGCCAAGCCCTATAGTTTTTTCCCCTTTTCAGAGGTTTTCATGTAAAAACTTTGGTGTCTCTTATAAATACTACATCCCCTCTTTTTATCTACTTGTGTTTTGAATCTTCATAAAAAGCTAAGACATTAAATTATATATTTATCTACCACCGTAAATATTCAAGGATGTAACAGTTTTGGCACTATCTATGTGAACACGATTCCCAATTAGGAGGCAAATTTTGCTCCAACCTCAAAAGGTCGTTCATGCTAACATCTTGGCATCAACTATTGCTGCATCAATTTTATAGAAATTAATAGTGGACTAGGGGACAACTTTGAGTACAACAGTGGTCAAGAAGATTCCTCCGGTACTTCCAACATCCAAGATGATATCTAGGGAAACTATTTTCAGGAAACTCCCAGCGAATGAAAGGATACTTCCAATAAATCAAAAGTCCTTAACTAGGCTTCTACTCCTTGGGAAAGTTCTTAATGTTTATCTCAAAAGGTAGTAATGATATTAAAATAGACCATTCTTCATATTCGATTCGGGATACACGTGGCATTTCCCCCCTCCCAATCAAGACAAAATTAATCCCAAACGAAGTTGATTTAATCTCTTTCATACAAGTTAATGTCATCAAGCAGTGCTCTGACATATAACCTTAGATAGGTCATATATTCTTGGTGGATTCTCTTGACCCCTTCCATATAGGTTATCATCATCGAGTAGTGCTCTGACATATAACCTAGGATAGGTCACACATCTTTGGTGGATTCTCTCGATCTCTTTCACACAAGTTAACTTCATCGAACAGTACTTTGACATATAACCTTAAATAGATAATACATCCTTGGTGAATTCTCTCGACCACTTTTATACAGGTTAAAATCATTAAGAAGTATTGTGACATACAACCTTGGATAGGTTATACATCCTTGGTGGATTCTCTCGACCTCTTTCATATAGGTTAATGTCATTAAGTAATGCCCTGACATATAACCTCAAATAGGTCATACATTCTTGATGGATTCTCTCGACCTCTTCCATATAGGTTAACATCATTGAGCAGTACTCTAACCTGCAACCTTAGATATGTCACACATCCTTGGTGGATTCTCTTGACCTCTTCCATATAGGTTAACATCATCTAGTAGTGCTCTGATATGTAATTTTAGATAGGTCATACATCCTTGGTGGATTTTATTGACTTCTTCTATATAGGTTGACATCATCGATCAGTGCTCTGACATACAATCTCGAATAGGTCATACATCCTTGGTGGATTCTCTTAACTTATTTCATATAGGTTAACATCATTTAAACCTCGGATAAGTCATACATCATTGTTAGAATCTCAACTTCAAAATGATCAAATATTCATGGTGGATTAAAGTGATATTATCTCTACTGCACATTGATGCATTTCTTATTACTTTCTCTTCAAAGAAAAGTTATAACCTGATCAACATCAGGCCTTCACTTTGTTAATAGTGTTGGTGTATCTCTAGACTATACATAGGATACACTACTTCGACCCCAACTATCAGGGATGCCTAATATCTGCACACATCATTATGGATATAGACTACTTTCAAGAAAGTATGACTCAACTGCATCCATCATCGTCCCTTCTCCATATCAGATATTAGTGGCCCCTTGCTTGACTACTACTGATTCATTCAAGCTGGGCCAGGCCCCATAATTTTCCCCCTTTTCAGGGATTTCCATCTAAGAACTCTAGTGTCTCTTATGAACACTACACCCTCTTTTTTATCTACTTGTATGATGGATCTTCATACAAAACTAAGACATTAAATTATATATTTCTCTACCGCCATGAATATTTCAGGACATAATAATAGTTAATTAGGGTTTTAATTCTTAGGAGAAAATTTTTGTTAAACCACATAAGCCTATGAGCTTATTAACATTTTAATAATTACAAATATTATTGGTTACCTTAATTTCTTTTCTAATGAGTTTTTATGTGCAAGTTTTCTAATTATACTAATATTTCTGGCATATAGTAGATGAAAGTCCAAATGATACTAGGCATACAACCTGGATTATAATCGCAAACTGATGAAGATGCACTCAGTATTAGCACACATAGGAGATATTTGTGAAGAATTTGAAGCCTTTATAGAGAAAGCATGCCAAGAAGTCAAAAACTTATATTTTTATATTTGTTAAGTCTTCTTGTATGTTTTGGGTATGCGATTTATGTGAAGTTACCAATCACACGCATAGACAAAAAAAATATTTTAGATAAAAGAATGCCATAGAAATTGCTTCAAAATGGTCAATTAAGATAAGTTGATATATTACAAATCATACTGTATGATTTAGATAGTATTGTACGATGTATATTACATTTTTAGTAATTCTGAAATATCAAGTCAAATTAATTACCAAAAAAATCAAATTTATAATTTTAGTATTAATCATACTTTGCGTGATAATCAGATATTATGATTAGAAATATTCAAAATTACATAACTGTAATATACTTCTTTCCTTGAATAAGTAAATTCAAATTTGAATTAATTGTATTGTAAGATATAGTTTACTATACAATTATGTACATAATCACTTAATCAAGAATTACAAAATAAGGAGCTTATCAAAATAAAATCCAAAAAAAATTATCCTATACAATGCCAATCATAATTGTTAATCAAATGGAGAAAGTTTTTTCCTAAAATTTGCTAAATGTACTAATCATACTATATGATACAAATCATATTGTCTAAACAAACAGGCCTGTTTTTTTTTTTTTTCTTGGAATTGGCCAATTGGACCAATTAATATGTATGATTAGTGAATTGAATTGTACGATCTGATAAAATTTCTTAATAAACAACTTTTTTAGGGTTTTGAATCAAGCCACCCTATAAATATTCTTTCTAAAAATCATAAAACATTTATCTTGAGATTTTTGAGGGAAAGGCTACTAAAAATATTGAGAGCCTTGTTGAGAAAATTTTATTTTTAAATTCTTTTTTTTTTTAAGATTTTTAATTTTTCTAAGAGAGGTTCATGAGTTTGTACTATTGGTTGTTTCTCCAAATTCATATCTTAAATCTTCTGATTTGAGATTCTGAAGTTCAATACTATAGAGCTTTTTTTTGCTTTACTTCTAAAGTTCATTTGTTCATATGAAGTTTTTATTTTATTTTTTGTATTGTGAAATTATAGGTGGGGTAGGATAATCATGCTTCTCAAAAAGATTTTAAACAAAAAATGGTTTAAGACTTTCTACAAATCCATAAAGGAGAGAGTCCTATCTACCTTTCTTAGAATAGAAGGAGAGAGGTAGTGAAATTCCCAAGGACACGACTTGGGGATCAGACGTAGGCCACTAGGCCAAACAATTATAAATTAGGTTACTCTTTCTTTTTTATCCATGCTTTAGCACTCTTATGCTACGTACATGATATGTGTTGATGATATTATTTATGATTTGTGATTCCTTGTAATATGATGAATGTGATGAAAAAATTTTGATTATTAATAATGTTGAAAATTTAAATTTAATACAAAGTTAGTGTTTTATATAGGAAAATAGTTTCTTTAAAATTTTAAAAAAAAATTTGTTAAGTTAAAGTATATATTCTATAATATTGTTTTGAATCATCTTCAAATAGTTTCTTTTCATTTAAAAATTATTGACTAGCTCATTTATAAATCACATAATAATAATCATCACAAAGACATCCTTTTTAACTATCATAACATGTAAATACACCTATTTTGCTTATTAAAATGTATGTTAGATCCATAAACAAAATTTTCATGCATGTAAACACCTTTTATACATGCTTTTATTTTACTCACTCCATTCAAAATATCATCTATACAAAATTACCCTATATAATTTCAAAAAATACTTAGAATAATGATATATATTATATATGTGGCATTATTCACTTTATTTCAAAGTAGAAAACTAGGCTTTCTAGGCGCATTATTGTGTTGAGCTCTCTATATTTTGAATGAAATTTGAACCCCTTGGGAGAGATAGGACGTTGGCCATTCAAGTATTGTGGTGTTATAACAAGAAATTTAAAATAGATATCTAAATATGCTAAATATAAATCTCATTTTCGTTCTTCTCCTAAGACAACCAACTATAGAGAGAGAGAAGGGGTTTTCTAGTGAGAGAAAGTTTAATTTGGACACTTTTGGGTTATTTTCTTCCAAAGGCTATTTGGAAAAGTTATTCGGATCAATGTATGATACATTTACCCTATCTCTATTTTTTAATAATATGGAGTTTTATCAGTTTTAGGATTTTTAAAGACACAAAAAATGGGAAATGCTCTGACATTTAAGAAACTTTATCATGCAACTTTTGGGTTATTATTGTTCTTAATATTCTGAACATTTAATATATTTTTCAAAATTTTCATTGGATATTTTTGATTTTATGGGGTTTTGAATATTTTAGATGCGTATTAGAATTTCGATAAAATTTCTTATATTGGGGTAAAAGCCTAGAAATACTATTGTGAACATTTTCTATGAATAGTTTTATGATTAGTAGTTATTGAACTATGTGTGTGAATTTACCCCAAAATTCTTGTTGCATTGCCAAAATTATAAAACTCTATGAAAATTTTGTTATATATCTAACTTTGCTTATATCTTTTGAATGTGTGATGTTTATAGAATTTTGTGATTAAATTTGCGAGTAGAAAATGTCGATGACAATTACTTATGCTTATGTGGAATATTTGGAGATATAAGGGCCTAAATTCTGAATGAAGAAATAATGTTAGGTACTAAGGGCCTGATACTGATGTACCAAGCATTAGGAGTTATAAGGGCCTATTTTTTATATGTTATCCATGGGGAGTCATCAGGGCCTAATTCTAAATATATTTTGTTTTGTAAAATTTTGGGAAGTACAAGGTCCTAAGGGACCAATCTGATATGATACGCAAAACTTATTTTTGTTATCTATGAGAATGTATTATTTCTACTATCTGATTCAAATGATGATGATGATGATGATGATGATGATGATGATGATGATGATGATGATGATGAATTGAGTCTTTTGTTATTTTTCTTATAATTTTGAATCTATCGTTACATTATTTAAAGTTCTAAACTGATAATCTATTCTCCTTTTTTTAAAATATAAAATATTTATTTATATTTTTATTTAGTTTATTATTAAAAATTTAAGTGGGTTCAATATTACCTGCTGAGCTGTGGTTGCTCATACATGCTTTTTATGTATGCGTTAATTTCATACAGGGAAAAAAGAAGAAGGTTTAGTAGATAGAGGTAGTAGTCTTAAGTGTTTAGGTATGCTTTTGTATAGCAAATTCAGTTGGTGACCATGGTCTATTTTATGAGGATATATTGAAATTTTCTGTAATGGTCTTTATATTTATATGAATATTTTGCATGTAAAACTTTTTAGAAGATGAATGAAAATGTTACAATTTATTTTTTGTATTGTTAAACTGATGCATAATGTCTCTATGTTTTGTTGTTAAATGAACAGAAAGTAAATCCTTTCAAATTAGATTTTGGGAATCTAAGTTATAACAATCCAAAATGATATGCTCAGTTTGATATATGAGTTATATTTGGTTGGGTTATGACTATTTAAAAGTGTGAATTTTATTGCGACTTAGTTTTCATTACTATGTTTTCATATCATGTGTATTTTTAATGATTTCAAATATTATTATTTTGATTACTGTTTCTTCTAACATATATTAGATATATTACTTTTGTTGTTTGTGTGTACTAACATTTCAGAGAAATCATACTCTAGACTATTGAAGACTTCAAGTTAGACTATATTAGGGTTCATTGTAAATAAAATCTATATTTTACACTTTTAGTTTCTCTAGCAAGCAGTTGAACAGATCATGGATGGAAATTTTTTTTAGGTACTGTTCATATTATATGAAGTTAGCTTCTTATAGACGACGTCTAAAGTATGAAAATATTGTGAACATTTTTGTCCATACAAACAGGAAAATTTTTTGAACTATTCGTCCAGGATGATTTTATAAAGTTTGTATAGCTTGTTAGAATTACACAATTGTCTCACGGCTAATCAAGAGGGAAGTGAATTGGTAATTTAAAAATTTTCCTCTTGAATAAAAAACTATTTTTTTTATTTTAAAATTTCATAATTTGAGTTTCTTTAAAAATAAAATTTTCAACCACAACAACAAATTGTTGAAAATAAAATACAGAATGTAAAAAGAACACAATAATTTATAGTGGTTCGGTCCAACAAGACCTACATTCACTCCCAAATACTCTCTCTTCAGGTATTGCACTGTTATCAAACTTACTCTCCTTTTGCCCACACAGCAAGGCGGAGAAGCCTTTATAATTTTTCTCTCTTCCAACAATCCCCGATGCGGTAGAGTACTATCATCCTTTCATACCCTCCTTGTGTCGGTAGAGTACCATCATCCTTTGACACTTCTCCAAGTGTCAGTAGAGTATTGTCATCCTTTCATACTTCTCTAAGTGTTGATAGAGAACCAGCGTCCTCTCAAACTCTCCTGGTGTTATCAGAGAATCAAATCTTCTTTAAATGATCTTCTCACAAGCATCTCTAAAGAAGTAGGGAAGAGGATTGATAAGACTTACAAAGAGATTTTCACATTTGGGCAATCTTGTGAACCCTTCATAATTTCCACTTAAAAAATCACTCTCCACACTCTCAAAACACTCTCCCAATCACTCTCACACTTTTTCTCTCAAGAAAAACAAAGATTGATTGATCCTAAGTTAGTTTTAAGAACCTTATACATGAAAGACAAGAAAAACCATTCAGAGAATTAAAAATTTCAATTTTAAGCATCCACGATCATGCAGTACAATCGACGATCATCCAGTATGAACAGTTCGAAATTTGCTTGTACGGTCCTATATGAAACATTTTTGTACAAGCTAATCATATAATATGAATTGATATCATACAGTATGAACAGTTAAAAAAAATTACTACTCATCGACAAAAAGATTCCTTGCAATTTCATACTCAGGATATCGTCTGTATGAAGTTCAGATCGTCCAGGATAAATAGTTATAAAAAAATTTCTAATTCGTATGGACGAAAAGATACCCCACAATTTTATACAATGAACGTCATCTGTATGAACTCCAAATCATCCCAGACAAATAGTTCAAAAAAGTTATCTGTTCATATGGATGAAAATGTTCGCATCAATTTCATACTCTAGACGTCATCTGTATGAATCCAACTTCGTACATTATCAACAATACTTAAAAAATTTTTTCATCCATGCTTTGATTAACTACTCTCTAGAGGAAATAACTAAACAAATCATCCTGTATGATACGACATCGTACAGTATGATTAGTTTAAAAAAAAGTTATAATGCTTCCCCGGTATGTGTGTGCATGGTTACATAATTATAAATACACTTACTAAGACTCAATAAAATTATAAAATACAGACTCCATTTATAATGAGCTTTAATCTAATCTGACTTGAAGTCTTCAACAGTTTAGAGTATGATTTTCCTAAAATGTTAAAACACACAAATAACAAAAGTAATATATCCAATATATGTTAGGAGAAATAAAAATCAAAATAATAATATTTGAAATCAATAGAAACACACATGGTATGGAAATAAAGTTATGAAAACTAAGTTAGAACAATCTCTCATTTTTCTATAATGGAAAAACAATTATTATTTCAGTTAATATTTAAAAGCAAAAATTTCTCCTTAGCTCCCCCTAAACGAATGACCATATATGTAAATCTAGGGATTCCCATGAATATAAGAAAATGCTAAACCCAAAAATAAAAAATACCAAATAAAAAACAATTCAAATAAAAATATGAACACAAGACACACAAACACAAGACACAAAAATACAAACACAGACACGAACAAACATAATTCAAATAATAAATATTAAGTAGACAAACAATCTTATTACTCCCCCTTTTGACAATAACAAAAGGGGAAGCATAACTTGAAATGAAAGATGTCAAAAGATAAACCAATAGAATTGACCTAGAAATTGGTTGTAAACCAATTGCAATTACAATATTAATTCGATAATACTAAAAAGGAAAAATTCAAAATTTTAAATTAAAGAATAACTAAGATAAGAAAAATTAATCAAGTTCATGATTCATTCTAGACATAATAAATAAAGATGATTATTACAAAAATGAAGAAATGAAGATTAGTTAACTTCAAATTCAATGTAGAATATAATTACTAATTAGATTGATTTGAATTAGAGATTAAATGATAGTGGAAATAACACAATAATAAAAAAAAATTTAATTGGCGATATTACACATCTTTTCAAATATTTGTTGCATATTTTGTGCATCTTTTCTTTGGGGACTAATTTTATGCCTCTTTTTCCTTTACAAATCATTGCACAATCTTTCAATTTTTTCACACATTGTGCATTCTCTTTTGATTTTGTTTTTGGGTCTTTCCAAGATTAGTAATTTAAATTCAAATTTCACGAAATAATAAAAATAAGTATATTGAAAAAGAAAAAAATAAGACATCAATATTGCAATAATGATATTCTAGTTATGTTTGCCTAAAAGAAGATGAAATTGATCTTCGTATCTAAATCTAGTTATAATTTAATTTAATTTTTTTAAAAAATTAGATTTTGTAATGAAATTAATTTATAAAGCAAAATAATTTATAGTACATTTTAAATCAATTACAAAAGATTTTTCATATAGGCATACTAACATTTCAAAAAATGAGAAACAAACACAAGTTTCCAAAACATGTAATTTTTCATTGATATCAAAAGGATAAAGTACATCCAGTTCATGGATATCAACTGACAACACACCAAATAACAAACACATCATCATCACATAGAGAAACTTAACAACAAACTACAACCATAATTAACATGAAAGAAAAAAATATCATCACATCACTTGCAAAAGGCTGATAGAAACAACAACAAAGAAGTACATCTACAACTCGGAGGGGTGCTAGTCTGGAGGAGGAGGCTGGTTGAACGCTGAAAATAGCTATTCATCATAGATACTTTTATATTTACTGTGTCAAACTGACTACATATCCAACCAATTCCCTACCGGTATCTCACATCCTGTTGATTTAAACGAGTCTCAATTTGGTCAAAATGTTGATCAAAGTGAGTCTCCAAAAGATTAAAATGTTGGACCATCTCCTGAAAGTAGTTTTGGTCAAGTCCTTGTGTAGGTGCAGGAGCACCCCCTTCTTCTTCAGTGTCATCACTTAAAACTTTGATCTCTCCCAAACAAAGATCAAAAAGATGCATCAGTAAAGTAGATTGGTAGTTTAGTGTATGGATCAGGATAAATGATATTGTACTTCTTGTGTAGGATATAGATAATAATATGTCCTAATCCTCTTATGATGTGGAAGTCCAATCTAAAAAAGGTTGTACATGTAGTCCATAATGAGTTGGGCTTCATCAATGGGTTTTTTAGTCATAATAAGACACGTGATAGTGGACAGGAGTGGAGTTATATTCACTCGATCACCAGCTTTAGGAATAACAGAAGTTGTTAAAATGTACTGGGTGATCCAAGCATTTTGGTTCAAGGTATAGACTCGAGCTAAATGATTAACTTGGGAAACACCTCTAAGAACTTTATTAATTTTAGATCAGTCAAAGTCGGATCTAGAGGTCATAGTGTGTGCTATAATCCCTTGGGTTCTCAAGTGAAGGTAGTTGCCTAAATCTTCTTTGATAATCTCTACATGTTATCTTTGGACATATGAACTTATCCTAGAGTTATCTTCACTGACTCTCATGTTGGCTAAGAAATAATAAAAGATTTCTTTATGATATGCATGGATAAGAGTGAGAATGAATGATAGTTAAGTGGAGGCAAATAGAGGCATTACAGATAAATGAAGATCATCTTCAATTAGAAGTCGAGATGTAGTGATCTTCACATCAATGAACCTAAAACATGCATCTTCTTACTTCTTAGACAATAAGTTAGAATCAATAACACTAGAAGAAGAAGATCCCTTTGAACCACGTGGACGTTTGCTGGAATTGGCCATTTCCTAGACAAGAACTCTAGAGAGTTTTGATAGGAATATGAAAGTGATGAAAACGATTTCAAAACCCTTCTATATATAAAAAATGAAAAATCATACTGTACAAAATTTTATTTGTACGTACAATTTTGGAATCATATGGGATGAAACGTTTTTCGTACGTATGAAAAAAAATGGAAAAAGATGAAATGATTGTTTGTAAAACACCATTTTCGAGGCATCCTTTTGTACAGGCTTTTTGATCACTCAAGCATACAGACGAACAGGTGTTTATCTAGGATGATTAGAATATTAAAGATCATTTTAAAAGTGGTTAGGTTTATCCCCCACAGAAACTGACACCAAGATCATACAGACAAAAATGATTTTATCGTAGACGATCAACAATAAATAACTAAACCTAACAGGTAAAAATAGTCGCTACTCGTATAGATGAACCAATACAATTTATACCATATGATGACATCATCGTACAGTATGAAACCTTTGAAAAATATTAGTTTTGCATGCTCAACTCCTAAAAGTATTATGTATTCACTACAGAATTCATACAAGACGAAACATATTTGTACAGTACAAATAGACCACTTAGAAAATAATAAATAAAAATTAAAAAAACATATCAAACTCAATTATTTCAATAAAATGACATAGACTAAAAACACACAAAATAAAAAATAAAGCAAAAAAAAAAAACAAATAGAAATAAAAACTAAACAAACAAAAGTAAATAAAAAAAACATATCAAGTTTGCATAATATTTAATCTATGCATTAAGATCAATCATACATAACATTGTTCTTAAGGTGCTAAAAGTGAATACCTTGTCCATAGGAACAGGAATTTTTTTTATATGTTCGTCTGGTATGATTTTCCCTTTGTATGGACGGCGTCCAAAGTATGAAGATGTTGCGAACATTTTCATCCATACAAACAAAATTTTTTTTTAATTATTCATCCAAGACGATATAGTTTCGTATTGTATGATGTTCTTGTACGAAAATGTTTTGTACAGGTTCGTACGAGCAAACTTTATATTATTCGTACGTACTAACGTAGATCGTACTATATGATCGCAGATGCTCAAACCTGTAATTTTCAATTTTAGGATGATTTTTTGTATCTTTCATATGTATACTCCTTAGAAACTGATTTAGAAAAAAAACATTCTTTATTTTTCTTGAGATCAAAAGTGTGAGAGTGTTTTGAGAGTGTGGAGAGAGATTTTCTAGTAGAAATTGTGAAGGGTTCACTAGGTTACCCAATGGTGAGGATCTCTTTGTAAGTCTTGTCAATTCTCTTCTCTACTTCTTCGGAATTTCTCTTCATAAGATCTTTGAAGAAGATATGGTTCTCTGCCGACATCAGGAGGGTATGAAAGGATGTCGGTTCTCTACCTACACTTGGAGAAGTGTGAAAGGATGACATTACTCTGCCGACACTTGGAGGGTGTGAAAGGATGATGGTACTGTACTGCACCGGGTATTAATAGAAGAGAGGTTAATTGTAAAGGTTTCTCTGCCTTGCTGTGGGGTTAAAAGGAGAGTCACTTTGGTAATAGTACAATACATGAAGAGGGAGTCTTCAAGGAGTGAATGTTGGTCTAATTGGATCGAACCACTATAAATCTTTGTGTTTTTTTTTTACTTTTGTGCAATTTTATTTACTGCACTTTTTATTTTAAGTGGTTGAAAAAATTTTTGCTTAAAAAAAATCTAAATTGTGCATATAATTTTATAATAGGTTTTTATTCAAGAGGGAATTTTTAAATTACCAATTTACCACCCCCCTCTTGGTTAGCCTTGGGATAATTACGTAGGTTAACAATCTATATAGTCTTTTCAAATTTCATGATGTAATATGATGGATCTCTAACAATAAAAAATGAATGATGGGCAGAGTTCTAGCCAAACTATACTAGTGTAAAGTATAGTAGGTATTATAACTTTTGATTTTGTATCTCAGTTTAATATGGATGGCTTAGCTCATAGGGAAGCCCAGAGCTGAATATTTATTATTAGAATTGAAAGGTGTATAGACATTTGAAATTGTTTCTCAGATTTAAGCCTTTGATATTTGAAGGTGTTGTAAAACTTCTGGTTGTAAAGAACTAGTTATTGAGATTAAGAATGTATTTAATGGGATGTAGTATCCAAATAACCGTAAGGTGCCCTTGGTGTTATTTTTGTTTGATGAGAAAGCATGTCATTGGTAGCTAGGCTAATATAAAGAAATTTCAAGGAAGATCAAATGCTCTAATCTCTTGGAAGGAGTTCACTAATACCTTCATGGAGTGGTTTGTGCCTCCTTTTGTGAGACAAAAAAAGCATGAGTCGTTTTTGAGACTGGTGTAAGGAAACAATACAGTAATATAATATGAGGTAGAGTTTATTGCATTAGCCAGGCATGCTCCCAAACTTGTAAGTGCTTCTAAAGAGAAATGTTATAGGTTTTTTAGAGGAATCTAAAATAGTTTTAGGTGGCCTTTAGTATTGGCTACTAAGTTGTTATATTTATCTAGGTTGATGATTTAAACATGTGCTTTAGATTAAATTAAAAAGCTTCAAATATGAAAATATATTCACTATTTTAAAATTTTTAAGCCTATGATATATTTTAAAATACATGATTTCCTTAGAGAGGTTTCTTCTTATTATTGTTGTGGAATATAGCTTAAGTACTCCATAAATATGTTAAACTAGTTAAAGCATTAGCTAGGATCCTTCATAACTATGGTTTTTCTATCTCCTTAAGGTCCCATAATCCTAACCACATATATTTATGTTATTGTCAAACTATATTTTAAAATATCTAATTATTCTTTTAACCCTCTATCAAGGCTCTAGATGATACTAGATTTTTAATCTATGTACAATATATACATAAACTAATTGGAGTACAAAGAAATTAAAAAAAGCTTGAGTTCTTTAAAGCTTAAACCTACTCTAACCAATACATACTTCTTAAACAACCATAAATTCATAAAGAAATATTTAGATTCATATGGAGTCAAAGTTACACAATAAAAATATTTTGTTTTACTAAATAAAACATAAGTTACAAACACAAGTTATAATAAATAATGTAAAACAAGGTTTTAAAATGACTCAAAATTAAGATACAACCCCTTTTTGCACTTGTACGCTCTACTCCACTCCAATAGAACACTCCAACATAGACAAACAAGTCTCTCCCTCTCAAGATAGCCCCTCACACCCACTCCCACACTTCCAAAATGACTCCACTATGTGCTAACCTCATTACATGAAGACGAAGTCTACTATTTATAATTCTACAAATTAATTGAAATAGAGCTATGATGTTGAGCGTTACTGAAGTAATGGGTGGATTCACTATTCATCACTTCAGTTCACTGATTCAACTAACTCTTACCATGACACTGGGTGATTGGCGCTATGATGCTTCATGTATAATACCTTGATGCCAAGCTCTCCAACTAATTTTTTGTGAGCTCTCTATTGAGGCATTGAAGGTTTGACACTGCATCACTAAAATGAGATTTAGCACTATAGTATTAACTTTGTGGCACTATGGTGCTGGTTTAATTTTCAAAAATTACTTTAATATTTTCTTGCACAAAACATAAGGATTTAAAATAAAAATTTTCATAATATTTGTAATTGGTTATTAGAAAATTTTATTTTATCAAAATCTATTTGACTAGCTAGAAGTTGCATATATATTCTCTATGAGAGGATTAAGGTCAGGGTACTATCAGCTAAAAGTAAAAGAGGAGAATGTGGCAAAGACTACTTTTAGTACCTGATATGACTATTATGAGTTTTTAGTTATACCTTTTGGGGTGACTAAAGCACCTGTTGTATTTATGAATTTAATGAATAGGATATTTAAAGCACATATGGCCCAATTTATGATTATTTTTATCAATGATATTGACAAGAGAAAAAAATATATTGTCCAAATTACTTCTATTTTTATAAAAATTCTAGTTCATTCTATCTTTTTGCAAAGGAAATAAGATTTTTTTTTAAATTAAATTTGTGCCACAGATAGAGCACCATAGTGTTATATTTACGCCAACTCTAGAGTTCTATGAATTTTGCATCGTAGGAAAAAAAAAAACTTAAATTCATCTTAGAGCAGGGTATAAAAGCATTATGATAGAGCACTGTAGCACCAAACCAACCGCTACAATGCCAAATTGCTTGAATGACATAATGGAATACATTTATAGATAGTTGAAATAGTGAATGCATATGATGAACTAACAAGATGGTTCAACAGTGCTACCTACCTAACATCGTGGAACCTTATTAGTATTTTGCAAAAATCATAAATAGAGAGCTCAGTTTACATGAAAGAGGTTGCTTCTATTAGGGTGGGTAGCCATATGTGTATTTTGTGTTAATCTAGGGAGAGTATAGAGGGAAGAGAGGAAGGAGTGTAAGGAGTCTATAATCATTATTGTAAAAGATTTTTTGGTAATATTTGTCCTCACTCATCTCTTTCATTTTTATTTTTTATATTGCAATATAATTTATTTTCTTTAATTTAATCTTAATGTTTGGCTACAACTTTTTCTTTGGGCTTATGATACTTTAGAAACCTTACTTTCTTTAGATAAGATTTATAATTTTATGAATTCCTCAATACTAATTTTAAATTCCTCATACTTGTTTTAGTTTATATAGAGACTTTGCATGAACATAAAATATAGTTTGATTTATTATCTCGATGGAGGTGTACAAGAGCATTAGGAGTTTTAAAACTTAACTTTTTGCCATGCATAGGCATATGGTGGTTAAAGTTTTGGGATCTTAAGAGGATATTAAAATTGTAGTTGAGAAAATTCTTAGCTAAACACTCCATCAAGCTTAACAAAGACTAGAGGTAATTATGCTCTAACTCACAACAACATTAGAAAAAAAAACTAACTGTTGCAAGTATGTGTTTTTAAATAGCATAGGTTCATAATACTTTAAATATAGAATTTTCTTCTTGAAACCATAATTGTAAATTTTCATTAGCACACTCTTTTTACTTAATCAATAAGATAAATTAAGTAGTACTAGAGAAACCTTAGGGTAATTTGTATCCTCATGGGAATGATACTCTATTCAGCACTTATTTACTTAACACGACACATATGCTTCTTTAGAATAAATTTTGATCCCATTAAAATAACCAATATAATAAGAATAATAGCAGTAAATTTTTTAGCATCATTGTCAGGATTTCTTAGTTAATTATCAGGTTATTCACTTTTATTACTAAAAGGATTGCTAATGTAATCTTATCATTATCTTTATTTAACTTGTTTTGTATTGGAATTGTAGTTTATTTTTGCTAAAATTTAGTATTATAATATTACTAATTATTCAACTATGCAGTGATTTACATTTTTAGTATAATGTGTTACTGTTGCATGCATAATATGAACCGATTAGAAAAAATCTTATTTTATTTTGAAATAGATAGAATCATAAGAAAAATTAAAAATTTTTGAAATGAAAAAAATAATAATTAGAGAAGGATGACCAAATTTAGGAGAATGACCAACTTAGTCTGCTTAGAGAATATGCAAATCACATGGTTGATGGTATTCACAAAATCAATTGCTAATTCACTAAATATTCATGCTCAAAATTTTTAGCTAAAACCTACTATCATCCAAATGGTACAAAGCTTCTAGTTTGGGGTAACCCCTATAAAGGATCATAACCTACATATAACCAGTTTCTTAGAGATATGGGCTACATTTAAGTGTAACAAACTTTTTGATGAAACCATTAGACTGATGTTGTTTCCATTCTCATCGAAGGACAAGGCTAAGATGCGGGTTAAATAATTTTCCCCTAGGTTTAATCACCACATGGAATGACTTGGCTCATAAATTTCTAGTCAAGTATTTTCCCCCATCTAAGAAAGCAATAGGATTATCATTACATTCTTCACAAAACTAGATGAAGAATCAATATATGAATCTTGGGAGAGATTTAAGGAATTACTTATGAAGTATCCACACCATGCATTACTTCATTGTCTTATCATTCAAACATTTTACAATGGTCTTATAGGTTCTCTTAGATCCATTATAGATGTAGCAGTTAGAGATCCTTTTGATTTACAAACCCTTTGATGAAGCATTTTCTTTGATTAAAGAAATGGCAACCAATAATTTTAATGGTCGTTTGAGTGAGTGAACCCTAGGAAAGTCGATAGTGTGAATTAATATAATGGTTTATCAACTTTGAATTTTCAAGTAACTACTATATCTAGAATATATATAATATTGGAGTTAGTACATCCCAAAACACACCTTTACCAATAGAAGAAAATATGTATGGATCATCTAATGACCCAAATATGTCAGAAGTTAATTAATTAAATGTCATCAATAAAAGATAAAATAACCCTTACTCTAATACTTATAACCTACTTGGTAAAATCACCATAACTTTAATTGGAGTAATAATTAGAGCAGGGTTAGTAACTGGAATTCTAGTTACCCCAACCAATTAAGAAATTTCAAACCACCTCCTCAGAATTATGAAAACATAAATCCTAATTGTCCACTTAGATTTAGTTCAAATAATAAAATTTGGATTAAAAGCCTTCATTAAAAGATCTTATTTTGTAAATAGAAACACCATTATAAAGTCAACTTGCTATGAAAAGGAATATTGAAAATTAATTAGGGAAGTTAGTTAGTTCTTTGAATAGAAGATCTTATGGATACTTGCCTAGAAATACAAAGAAAAATCTTAAGGAAAATGGTATGGAACATTGTAAAGATATATAATTGATGAGGGGAAGAGTGTTTGAGGAAGTAGTTAGTAAGGAGGAGAAGCTTACAAAAGAAATTCTTGAGGAAGCACCCATAGAGCCTAGCAAGCCTAAAAAAATAACCTTAGTCCATTAAGAAAGTAGAAAGTAGAAAAACTTATTATAAATGTAGTTAAGATACCACCACCACTATTTTTTCAGAGATTTTTTTGTGATGCCCCAGAATCAAATTTGAAAAAAATTATCTATTCTATCTTTTTAATTTATCAACCAGAGCATCTAAATAATATATCTATATATCTGGTGCAAAAAACTAACAACTAAATACCTAAAAATATTTCATTATATTCATTCTTCTAAAATAGTATACAATAGTCACGAAATCAGTACAATCACTATCCTATGACAAACTCCTGACTACAAAAAAATAAAAAGGAAATGCATAATAAAATCTTAAAAAACCCTGAGAATCTATTACAATTTCAGTCAATCTGGTCATGACCCCTTCACTAACCTGAAATTATAAAAATCTATATAATGAGCTAAGACATTCAGCAGGAAGCCAAAACTCTGTTGCTATTTTTAATGCAAGGCAAAAGAATTAAATATGTATGTTTCAGTTCTAGCCAATATCAATCACCACTTTATATAAGAAATAAATATATATAAAAATTAAAAATAAAACAGATAATACTTTTAAATATTATTCTAGGGCGTCACAAATTGGTATTAGAGAAATTGTTGGAAGAATTAAATTATAACCAGAGCTATAAGAATTGAATTTTGAGTGGGGTAGAAGTTGGGTAGGATAGATTTTCATTTCTATATTGATTTATCTACTTTACATATGTATATTTATTTAGTTTATGAATTAATTAATTAGGAAAGAGGATTTTATCAGTGTATAGATGGAGCTTATCGATTGGGATACAAATAATGGACAAAGTGAAGTAGTAGAAGCTCTAGTGTGTTCGAACACTTTGATGCAGCTAGTCAACATGCTTGTACAGGCTATGAGTGATACTCATAATAGATAGGTGAAACACAAGGAATTAGAAGAGGATAAACATCTACAGATGATCCATATGTTAAAACTCTCACTATTTAAGGGAATTATAGAGCCACAAGCAATAAAAGACTGGTTATTGAGGATAGAGAATATATTTGATAGCATGCAGTGCCAAAAGGATAAAAAAGTATCACTTGCAGTATTCATATTTAAAGGAGAACTTGAAAGATGGTGGATTTGTTAGTATAGAGAGAAATTCCAAGAAAAGATTAATGTAGAGACCACCTTGATAAAGTTTGTTGCTATTTTTAGATACTGGTTTGTGTTACGTATCTAATTTCAGGAAATAAAATTTTGATGAATTTCTATTTTTTTACGACTGCCTTGCCTACTAAAGTTTCAGGTTCACTAGATCAAATTGCAAATAGAACCAGCTCAAGATTGGGTAGATTAGGATTGAGTCAGTTTGTAATGTACGACAAATGTCTTTTACCTTTTCTTGAGTCCATTGTAATAATGTGGGTTCTGATGCTAAGTAACCTTGCACACACACTTGGGGGAAATTTTTTGACTATTTTAGAGTATTCTATTTTCGATCACATTGTCCGGGATGATCCACAAATCGAACTGGATGATCAGTTAAAAATATAAACCCTAATTAAGGCAACTGTAATTAAGTATATCATCCTGGACGACGTTTGCATTGGTTGGGATGATCGGCTCAAATTAGAAAGAATCAGCCATAATATCTATTTAGGTATATTTTATTTTTGGACATCGTCATGGACAATGTATTGCAATTATGTCTAAATTAATTTAATAATTAAGAAAATCAATTAAGATTTAATTGCTCGATCATATCATCCTGGATAATCACAGGATCAGCTGGGATGATCAGTTCACAAACCTTAGTTCTTTCTGGACAATAAAAAATCAGCCTGGTTCTATTCAGGACAATGCTTTGGATGATATGTACTAAATTAAACTAATCGATCGAGATGATCAGGAGATCAGCCTGGATGTTCAAATTATTTTTACATTGTCTAAACATCTATTCAGGGCGATGTTATGAATGATATTCATCATTTCGTACTAATTGGCCCAAACGATTAAGTTATTTTTTCCATCGTCTAGACATCCATCCAGGGTGATTGTTTGGATGATATTCTTCAAGTTGAACTAATCGTATAGGATGATAGTATTATCGTACTGGATGATATTTAATGATTAGTTGCTAATTAGGGCTAATTTGGAGCCCTTGTTTAAAAGATCTCTTATTTTCTAAAGGGAAGATCTTTTGCTGTTGTCCTGACCTAAGAGAGCCAAGAGGAGAGGGAGATCAAGGCAAAGAAAGAGAGGATCTTATGAGGGAGAGTTTGTGAGGAGTTTCACGAAGGTTGCTCCAACTAAGGATTCGTGTCATGTTCTCCAGTCATCATCCCTGATTCCTTGGGGGTTCTAGAGAGGTCTACTTCAACAACTGATCCAAGTTCTCTACCTGATTCTAAAGGAATATGAAGGAGTTGGGTTCTTTGTTTGCTTCTGGAAGAAGCAAAAGGAGTTTATTTCTTTGTCTGCTTTAGGAGGAAGCAAAAGGAGTTGGGTTCTCTGCCTCATCAAGGTCGGTGGAAAGGAGTTTTTTTATAGGCTTCTCCACCTTGGGAGAGGCATTGTATTTAGTTCAATACTCGGAGGAGAGGCTCTAGCGAGTAGACGTAGGTCAAGTTAATCGAACCACTATAAAATTTGGTGTGTTCTTTTTTATTGTACTTATGCATTTAATTTTTGTGATGATTGTTTGGTTATGTTTATGATTTTGTTTAAAGAATTTTTTAAATACCAATTCACCCCCCTCTTGGTTAGCCTCGGGACTAGTTTATAAGGGCTTAACATTTCTGTCAAACTTTCAAGTGGTATTAGAGCAGAATTCAGAAAATCGAGTTTTTGAAAACTTTTGAATTTTGATCAATGAATAACTTTGGTAATTGTAATACTGTGGAAGGTTATTCTATTACTCGACCACCTTTGTTTGATAATATTCTTTTTTAATTTTGGAAAACTTTTATGTCTACTTTTTTGCAATCGATTGACTATCGCATATGGATGCTTGTTAAGAATGGTTATTCACCTCCATCTTGTAAAACTAATAGCATTAATATTGTACTTACTTTTACTGAATGGACTCTTGAGGATAGAGATTTAGCTCAACTAAATGCAAAATGCTTGATCTATTTTTAAGTGCTTTGAAATTGAAAGATTATATGTGTGTTTCAACTTGTGCTATTAGTAAAAATATTTGGGATAGATTGTGTATTACTTATGAAAGAACTAATGAAGTTAAACAATCTAGGTTGAATATTTTATTATATGACTACAAACTTTTTTGTATGAAACATATTGAATCGATTTCTGATATGTATACTAGGTTTACTCAAATTGTTACCTCATTGCATGTCTTAGGAAGAGAGTTAACTAACTATAAAAGAGTGGATAAAATTTTGAGATACTTTCCTTCTTCCTTTGATGCTAAGATTACTATAATTATTGAATCCAAAGATTTGAATATTTATTTTGTTGATAACTTACTTGTATCACTCATTGCTTACGATCAAGGAGTGAACCAAGGACAACTTGATGTAGGTGAGTGAAAGAAGGAGAAAATTATGATGCTAAAGGCCAACAACATAGACACTGATTCTTTCAGGTCTAAAAGTGATGATGTTGCCTTAATCACTAGGCAATTCAAAAGTTTTCTAAGGAAGAATCACAAGCACCATCAGAAATTGAACAAAGGTAAGGGTAGCAAAAATTATAAAAGTTCTTCTAATGTTGTTTATTTTGAATGCAGGAAACTTGGACATGTCAAAGCTGATTGTCCTACACTTAAGGATCACCCAAGCAAGGAGAAGAGTGAGGAGAAACCCAAGTTTAGAATGGACAATGATAAGAAGTTATTCCAAAAGACGTTCTAGGTGGATTCTGCATATGACTCCTCTGAGACTAAAGCTAAGGAGGAGACAACAAAGTTGTGCTTGATGAGTAATCATCTTGATTAGTCTAACTAAGAAGAGACATGAGAACTAACCTATGATCATTTACTTAAAGTTTGTGAGATCATTCATCTATCATATAGAAAACTTAAGAAATCTCATGCTAGTCTGAAATTGGAGTTGATGAATTTGTAAAAAAAAAGCATGCAATTGTATTGAAAGATCACTCCCAAATTGATATCAATCACATGTCATTACTTGATGAGTTTGATGAATTTAATAAAAAGCATTCTGAGTTGGTTGTTGAGCATGATTCATTGAAAGCATCATACACCACACTTGAAACTAATTTTAAAACTTATATTGAAGATTCTGAGCATAGGGGGTACTATTTGAATGTTGATAATGTTGTTTTAGAAAGTGCTAACTCAAGATTTAAAGCTGAATTGAATGCACTTGTGAAAAATAGGAATACACCCACACTTGATCTAAAGTCAAAAACCCAGGAAGAGGCATTATATCTTGAACAGATTAGTAAATCCTTTTTATGGTGTTAAATATTTTTTATGTGGCATACTAGGACACATTTCACTGTTCACCATAGTACACATTCGATGTGCAGACCAAAATTGCATGATTCACACTATAACACATATAAATTATATTCTTCTTTTCATACACAAACCTATTTGGGTTTCTAAATCTAACATTTGATGATTTCATAGGTCTCTCTCATAAAAGGCCTCGTGAGAGTAAGCGGTACTTAGACAGCAGAGGCTCACGACTCATAATTGCATAAACTTGCTACTTAATATATTATGATTTGCATGTTTACTACTCTATTGCTTGTTGTTATTTTATATTCTTTCTTTTTAGTTTTGAGGTTTTTTTTTGATGTTATTTTATAGTTATTTCATCTGTGATATTTTTCATTTTTATTTGTTAGTTTTTCTTTTTGGTCATAGTTGAATTGATATTTTATGCCTTATTTTTTGTTTTTGAAAATTTATAGTCAATGTCTGAGATCTCGAAATTAGTTAAAGGGAAAGACAATGTTGATTGTTTCCCTCCCTCTAACCTCTTTTAGAGATGTAATTTTCTTTTCTAAATAAAATTCTATCTCAAATTAACAACTGAACTTTCAATTGATATCTTTTTTATCTTACTACAGTAATCTATCTTATATATAATGTTTAAAGTCTTTATATTACTTTCTAATTTTTTAAAATCTTGTTCTTGCATTTATCATATGAATTTAATTCTATTTTGTGGTTTGTTCTTTCTTATATTAGAGTGAGTTTTTCTTCTCTAATAACTGAAAGAAATACTCACAATCGAGAGTATTTAAAATTTTTGAAAAGGATCTTGCTTGCAAAAACGTCAAGTGCATAAAATGAGCCCCAAAAAGAAAAGAAAAATGAAAAGATGTGTAATGACCGAAAAAAATTAAAAGATACACAAAGTGAATCAAAAATCAAAAGATTCGCAAAGTACGCCAATCAATTGAAGAAATGCATAAAATGAGCCCACAAAAGGAAAGCTTCCTTCTCTTTCAAAACTTAAATAATTTAGAAGAATTCATGTATCACTTAATATTTTTAAAGGCTTGATTTCAAATTTCATGATTGTGATAAATTACATTGATATATTATTCTATATTATATTTTTCTCTGGAATCAAGTTTTAAACGAATCTCTTTTTCTTATCCAATTTGGTTTTTTGAGTTAGGTATTTTGTTTTCAAAAGAAGATTTTGCCTTGAGAGAAGTTCGAGTTAGGGTTAATAGGATCGGTTATTCTACCATTTTTGGATTTCGACGATGTTAACTAATTGGTCTTACAAGTATTTAAGTTCAATCACATGGAGAATTTATCATATTCGTGCCTTGATTAAAAAAAACTTTTTTTTTATTCCTTTTTTTTGTCATTTTATTATCTTTTTTGTATTTTAATTTTATCTTTTTCTGTTTTTTTTTATTTTTGGACCTTCTCTGATCATCTCCATCCACCTCATGAATTAAAATTTTTGTTCTCATCATCCTAATTGTGGATTATCTTGATTAGTCAGATCAAGAAGAGGTATGTGACTTGACTTACAATGAACTTTTAGAAGTCTCAGAACGCATACATGTTGCATATAGAAAGTTAAAGAAAATGTATGCTAGTATGAACTTATAGTTACAAGAACTTCAAAGAGAATAATAGATCCTTAGGAAAGATCATGCTTTAATTGATAACAATCACAAGAAATTACTTGATGAGTTTGATGATTTGAACAAGAACCATGAAAACTTAAAATCATCCTATGCAAAACTTGAAAAAGAATTTTAAGATTTTAAAGATGAATTAGAGAGCAAAATTTATCGAATTAATTATACAAATCGTATATTGGAAGATTTGAATTCATTTTACAACCTGAAGATAAAAGCTCTCGAGGATAATCGGATACCCCCAAGACTTGAAGATTTCACGAATCCTATTTTATATCCTAAATTTTTACAATCTCTGAATAGACAGAAGAATTATTAAAGACTTAGGAATCCATTTTCGAGAGTTAAATGTTATAATTGTGGATTGTTTGGACATATAGCACACACCTGTACATTGAAGAAGAAAACCCATTTGGTATGG
The DNA here is from genome assembly GCF_001605985.2 of Dendrobium catenatum. Lineage (NCBI taxonomy): Eukaryota > Viridiplantae > Streptophyta > Magnoliopsida > Asparagales > Orchidaceae > Dendrobium > Dendrobium catenatum. The sequence continues at coordinate 2,111,527 of NW_021319373.1, forward strand.
AGACCTAAGATGCATAAACCTCGACATATCATACACGCATCTATTTATAATTTGCAAAAAGGTGAACCCAAACTTGTTTGGGTTCCCAGGTCTAACATTTGATGATTTTGCAGGATCGCTCTCACACAAGGCCTCGTGAGAGCACATGGTACATGGACAGCGGTTGCTCAAAGCATATGATTAGAGATACTACACAATTCATATCGCTGGAAGCCAGGAGTGGAGGCAGGGTTACACTTGGAGATAACACCATAAGGAAAGTGATAGGGACAGGTATAATTGGAAACTTGAAAAACTTTTTTTATAGAAAATGTTTTGTTGGTAGAAAGCTTAAAACATAATCTTCTGAGTATTAGTCAGTTATATGATAAAGTTTATTACATAAAATTTTTTCTACTAGCTACATATTAAGCCTAAATGGTAATGATGTTTTACATGGTATAAGGATAAATAATGTGTATATGCTAGACTTGAACTGTATCAAACCTCCTACTATTTTTTTTAAAAAAACTATCTCTGATGAGTCATGGCTTTGGCATAGGAGACTTTGTCACTCTAGAATGAAGAACCTTAAGAGGATTACCCAAAAGAAATTAGTGAGAGATATACCAAAAACTAGACTTTACTAAGGACTTTTCGATGCATGTCAAATAGGAAAATAGGTGAAGTCCTCTTTTAAGTTTAATAAAGATCTTAGAACTAGTAAACAGTTGGATATTTTATATATAGATCTTTTTGGACAAGTTGGAACTGTAAGTCTAGGAGGGAAGGTATACAAATTTGTAATTATGGATGATTACTCTAGATTCACATGGGTTAGATTTATATATCATAAGAGTGAATCTTTTGAGGAATTTAGAAAATTTTTTAAGTAGATTCAAAGAAAATTAGGATGCGAGATTATGACAATTCAAAGTGATCATGGAAGAGAATTTGAAAATAAAAAATTTGAAGATTTTCATAAGGAGAAAGGAATTGATCATAATTTTTCTGCACCTAGAACCCCTCAGTCGAATGGGGTAGTCAAAAGGAAAAATAGAATATTAATAGAAGCCGCTCCAGCCATATTGGCAAAATATTCACTTACTAAATATTTTTGGGCTGAGGCGGTTAGCACAGCATGTTATGTTCTAAATAGGGTGAATGTTATATCTAACTTGAATAAAACACCCTATAAATTACTAAAAGAAATAACACCTAATTTATTACATTTGTATGTCTTTGGATGTAAGGTGTTCATACATAACAATGAAAAATCTGCCTTAGAAAAATTTGATCCAAAATCAGATGAAAGAATTTTTATAGGATACTTAAGTATTGGAAAATCTTATAGAGTATTCAATAGAAGAACCTTGGTAATTAAAGAGACCACACATGTTATATTTGATGAATCTGGATATTTAAAAGAGCAAATTATCGAAGAGGATGAGATAGAGATTAACTCCTAAAAGATTGAGAAAATAAAATTAGAAGAAAATTTGGAGATAGAAAACCCGATGCCTAGATATTTGAGATTTTCTAAAAACCACCCAATAGAATTGATTATAGGTGAACCTAGTGAGGGTGTTAGGACTAGGCATGGACTGAATAAAGAAGTTAATCATTCATCCTTTATTTCAATGATAGAACCCATAAATATTGATTTTTCACTTTCGGATAAATTTTGGATATTGGCAATGTAGAATGAATTAAATCAATTTGTAAGAAATAAAGTTTGGAAATTAACTATAAGGCCAAATGATCAAAGTGTAGTTGGAACTAAGTGGGTATTCAAGAATAAAATGAATGACTCATGAGTAATCATTAGAAATAAGGCTAGAATGATGGCTAAGGGGTATAATCAGATATGTTAAGGACATCCTTAAAAAATATGAAATGGATAATGTTACACCCATGAATTCCTCAGTTCAATTGAATAAGGACCCTAAGGGAAAATTTTTTGATCAAAAGAAATTTAGTGGAATAATTGGATCCTTGCTTTACTTGACAGCTAGCTGACCCGATATCATATTTAGTGTTTGTTTATGTGCTAGATTTAAATCAGATCCAAAAGAATCACATTTAGCATCAGTAAAAAGAATTTTAAGGTATCTCTTGGGAACTCATAACTTAGGAATTTAGTATCCTAAGTATAGCTCTTCATTTGAAATAATTTGATATTCAGATTTGGACTTTGCAGGTTGTAGGGTTGATAGAAAGAGCACTTCTGGAACATATCAATTTATTGGAAATTTCTTAGTCTCTTAGTCCAGTAGAAAATAAAATTTCGTAGCCCTATCTACTGCTGAAGCTGAATACATTGCCTCAGAAAATTGTATGGCACAAGTACATTGGTTGAAACAATAGTTGATTGATTTAGGATTAACAATAAGCACTATTCATATTTATTGTGATAATACTAGTGCTATTTGCATTTCTAAAAATCCTATTCAATATTCAAGAACCAAACATATAAACATCGGACATAATTTCATAAGGGATTATATATCGAAAGGCAAAATTGAACTCATTCATGTTTCAACTGAAAATCAAATTGCAGACATTTTTATAAAATCATTAGCCTTTGATACTTTCAATAAATTAATATCAATGCTTGGTGTGATTGATTTGAATGCTTAATTAATAAGTTTCTACAACATTGATGTGTGTTTTTGTTAGTGTGTTGTATATTTTCTGATTTTGTGATTTTTCCATGCGTTGCTTAGTTTTTTTATGTTCGTGTTTGTTTTTAAATTTTCTTCTTTTGATTGTTAAAAATATTTTTCACATCAAAATTTTAGTTTTTGAGCATGGTATGAAAATTTGTGTGATAATCGTCTGTACGAAATTAATTTCATACTGGACGAATCATGTAACATATTAACTGTTGATTTAAATGGTTTGCAAACGGTTTTTTCGGTTTCTTTATTGCAATTCGTCTATATGATCCATCGATCGTCCGGATGATGTGTATGCAATCATATGTGCGCATGTAGATGGTTATACGGACAAGATCCATTTCTTCATTTTTGATCGTGCGTACAAACGTTCAATTCGTACATACGAACACGTGGCAACTCAATGTGGGGGACGTTTCAAACCATCATAAAAATGATCTTAAATAACTGGTCATCCTGGATGAACACCTGTTCGTCAGTACGATTATTTGGTCAAAAATATGTACGAAAGGACGCCTCGTAACTTACATGATTACGAAAAGCCGTTACATTTTTTGACACATTAAATCGTACATACAAAATTTTATTTCGTACGTATAAAGCCAATATCGTATGGGACGAAATTATTTTTGTTTGTACGAACGATCATTTTTCTTTAAATTGAAAGGTTTAGAACTCTTACGTCATTCACTTCAAAAACCCTTTCAATCTTTTAAATAACCTTGATCTTATCCATGGCTAGCTCAAGCAATAGAGTTAGGCAAGCAAAGGAACCAACTAGGGGACCTTCCTCTAGAAACTCAGGAGAGAACTTTCTGTCCAAGAAAGATGAGAAGTCTTTTCCTAAGTTTGTATCCGCCAAAATCACCCCCTCTAGATTCCTTCTCCAAGAACAAATCACATTTAAAGTAATGGAACTTTTCGCTTCTACCCAGTTTGCTCTTATTCTATCTTTTAATTCTGACAAGAGTGTGATTAGATCTTATGTTTTTAAGAATAAAGTAGAAATTACAAAAGAGGATTTGGAAATATTTTTAAACTTAAGGACTCAAGGGATTATAGCCCATACTTTAACCTCTTCCTCTGATTTTAACTGGACTAAAAAAATAATGTTATTAGAGGGTTTGGAGGTGCAATTCATTTACCTAAGGTGATAACTCTTAATCGAAATGCCCAAACCATCCAGCATGTTCTTCATACCTCTATTATTCCTAAAGCTAGTGATCGAGTAAATATTACTCCTCTTCTTTCTACAGTGACATATCTGATTATGACTAGCCAACCTATAGATGAAGCCCAACTGATCATTGACTACATGTACGTACTTTCTGAGATTGGCCATGTCTCCTACAAGAGAAAGAAGAATATAGCCTTAGGACACCTTGTGACCTATATTTTGGAGAAGAAGTATGAACTAGTCACCCTATTCAAAATCTAGAAGAGCCTGTCTACTATAATAATGCATCATTCCGAGCAATCTTTTACAAAGATCCACATGTGCTAAGTAGTGACTCTGATGAGGAAAGGAGAAGAGCTGCACATACACCTGCTCGTGGACAAAACTTTTAGGATATGATCCAACGTTTTGATCAAATTGAAACTCATCTTCAGCAGCAGGACTATCAATATCAGCAGGATATGGGTTGGGTTAGAGGTCAAATTGAATTAGTCAATACAAATATAGCTATGATGAATAGCTATTTTAATATTTTCAACCAACCTCCTCCTATAGATCAGAGCACTTCAGAGTGATGATTATACTTCTTTCATGCTTTTCTCTACATATGATGACTTGATGTGATAGGATGTTATGTGATGTTGATGTTTATATTTTTATCTTTTTTTTTGTGATGTAAAGTGATTTGTTAGTTTTCATGTGTTTATATTTTTTGTGTCTTTGTATTGATATCATCCATGCACAATGTACTATCTTCCACCATTGATATCAATAAAAGTTATCCTATCTTATTTTAGTGTTTTTTATTTCTTTTCAGAAATGTGTGTTAGCCTATATGATCATTCTTAAAACATTGATCTAAAAAATTATAAATTTTGAATTGCAAAACAAAATTGAATTAATTAGAAAATCTATTTTTTTTTCAAAAATTTAAGTTGTTTTATAACTTGGTCTAGTTAAGAGTGTCAATCTCATATTTCTTGTTAGACTAACATAATTTCTAAAATTATTATTATAAATATGATGTTTACTTATTTTTTATTTCTCATTTCAATATTAATATCATTATACTTAGAAAAATTTGAGATTTTAGATTATCAATTTTTAGAAAGATCAAAAAAATTAAAAGAATGCACAATGATTCTCAATTTGAAAAAGAGGCATAAAATAAGCCCACAAGTAAAAAGATACACAAAGTGTGCCACAAATATTGAAAAGATGCACAAAGCGCCACATGTATATGTTCTTTCCTCAATCTTTTAATCTTTAAATTCAAATTAAGCTTATGTTCAATTTTATTCTGTATTGAATTATGAAATACACAAATTTTATATTCATCTTATTTGCAATGATTTTGCTTATCCCATTGTCTAAACCGATTCATGATTTTGATATTTTTTCTTGTCTATGTTATATATATACTTAAATTATATAAATCTTTCTATTTCTCTATTGAAATTTAATTTCTATTTGCAAATATAACTAAATCTCTTTAAAGGATCGATTATCAAAGGCCTTTCATATGACTTCTTACATTTCTGGATTGGTTTTATTTGTCTCTTCTTCTCTTTTTGTTGTTGTCAAAAAGGGGGAGAAATATTATTTGAAGTATTTTTAGTTTGAAGTGTTTTGACATGTTATTAGTGTTTTTGTGTTCGTATTTTTATTTTTAGTTTGAAGTGTTTGATATGTAGTTAGTGTTTTTGTGTTTGTATTTTTTTTTTTTTGAGTGTGTAAAAATTTTAAAATTAAAATTTAGGGTTTAGTTCGAATAAAAATGCCCATTATTCTCACATGCTTATTTATTCTGGGGGAGTTTAGGAGAAACATAGGAATTTGAAAATTATACAAAAAATAATTATTTTATCATCATCAAAAAGGGGGAGTTTCTTGAGAGAGTTGCTACTTAGCCTTACATGATTTACATTTTTGGAAATTATGTTTTGATGATTCCAAATATTATTATTTTGATTATTATTTTCTCCAAACATATTTTGGAAGAAATATTTTTGGCTCTTATGTGTACTAATAATTTAGGAAAATCATACTCCAGATTATTGAAGACTTCAAATCAAGATCTGCTTATAATATTTTGTAACTTGGAGTCTACATTTTATCTTTGCTTGAATCTGAGAGAGTGTGATTGTAATTAAGTAACTCAGCACACACACATGGGGGGAGAGCTTTAAAATTCATAATTTTTAATACTGATTGTACGAGACGATCAGGTCAGTTATACTCCTTCAAGAGAAAAATGGAACGAACAGAGAGTGAGTAAAAATTTTCTAAGTCATATTCGTCTAGAAGATTTCCTTGTTCGTCCCTGGACGATGTCCTCTAGACTTTCATTTTGAACTGTTCGTCCAGACAATTTTCATGTTCATCCCGAGACGATGTCATCTGGACTTTCATTTTGAATTGTTCATCCAGATGATTTCCCATGTTCGTCCAAAGATGGAGAGAGAAACTGGTCCCACCGTGGTCGCCAGAAACCTGTGGACCTCCGAAAGAGCATCGCATGAACGGGTCGATTGGAAGGGACAGATTGGATCGTGCAAACGACTAACCATTGAGGATAGAGGCTCTCACCAACACACCTCGATGGGTAGCAATATACACGACCTAGTCACGGGTTTCCCCCATCCGATGCAAGAGCTCAAATAAGGTTTAGTAGATGTGGGACCGAGTTTCCCACGGGCGCAAGCCCCCATGGTTAATTACATCCCAGGCCGGAACCCGAGAAAACTCTCGATTAAGGATCATACATTATCCCCTCTTAAAGTGGATTGGCACATGGGTACAGACTAGGAAATCCTACTCAAAGGGAAGAAATGTCCGAAGGGCTGAATCAGCATGCGTTGCTCATACTAGCATTCGGAGGCTCTAGGGCACTAGAGAGAAACTGAGAAAAGAAAATCAAATACTCAACCACATGTGTGAGAGAAGAGATAGATGTGGCGTCATCCTGTGACGCAGATAAGTAGGATTTAGGGTCCCTGAAAAGAAGGGACCTACCTACTATTTAAGGCATACTACAGGCCGAATGTAGTAGCCTTGAATCCTAAATCTAGGTTGGGCTTAGTGTTCTACGAAATACTAAGACCCGTGTCCTAGCTAATGCAGTGCAAAACCTGGACTTATCCCGGCCTGGATTGGGGGAGCCAACTAACCACCTAATCGATTCAAAACCATGCTATCAAGTCAGTTATGAGAGATGGGTGGGTGGTATAGTTCTTTGGAAATAGGACCGACATCTAGAGAATTTCCTAAGTGGTCTTGGACTTATGTGGGTTAGATGCTCCTAGCTAATGCAATTAAATTTTAATTAGTTGGTTACTAATGCAATGCATGCTAGTTGAATTGTCAGCTCATGAATGCTATAGAACTTTAAAAACAGGCTTATAGAAAATAATTTTTTGAAAAGACTGAGTCTCCCTAGGTCCGGCACTTCATCCTCATAGGCCAGATTATCCGGACTCTACCCGCAAGCAGGGAGATGTCTTATAACAAGGAAAAGAAGAAATGCAATAATATGCACGCGACCCCGTACGATTCCGGCAGTTCCCTAGGTTCGTTAAGTTTCTATGTTATTTA
>NW_021319373.1:2122052-2137346 GCF_001605985.2 Dendrobium catenatum
CAACAATAATAATAACAATAATAATAATAATAATAATAATAAGTAATAATAAAAGTGAAATAAGACCATAACAGTAATAAATGATTTAAAATATAGTAGTTACTATAAATACAATTAAAATAATAATATACAAGCAATTAATGTTAAAATAACAATTTAAATAAATAATAATAAAAATACATTTCACTATTTTTCAAATAATTTAAAATATAATTTTAATTTTAAAATAAAGAGGATAAAAATCCGAGCAATTTGATATATTATACATATTTTTCGGAGCAAAAATGGATTTTTTATATTTTTTGAAGAAATCTGGTTTTAAAAAAAATTTAAAATAATAAAAAAAACGGCGGCACCCGCGGTTTGTCACGTGGCGCGCATTGGTTAGCTCCCGCGGTTCCGGAGGTGGCGGTCAGCCACGTGGCATCACTTAACCACGTAGGCATTGATCCGAGCCATTGATTCCGCGCGGTTTGGAATCAACGGCTCTGATCGAGCCGGACGGTTTGAGATCGAGCGGGAGCCGATACACTGGAGGACAGGTTCGCAGTGTGACCAGATCATGGCTGTCGATCTCGAGATCGACGAACCAGATCAATGAGACGGCGAACCCGAGCCCTAGGGGTGTATTTGGTCTCGTTCTCCCAAAAGGCTTAACCAAACTCAATGAAATTTTAGATCTAGCTTCTACTAGTAAAGAGCATCCGTGGGGGCTAGATTTTGCGTTCTAAAAAGTACTTATTAAAAAGCTATTTAACCCTAAGTGTTCTAAACTAGGGTTTGCGATATACCTCAATCCACACGGTGGATTTGGGCGATCTTGGGCTTGTTGGACTCATGGAATCCTCTAGAACAATTCTTCTCTTGAACTCCGACTCCAAAACGGTCTGGATCAAACGGGATTCCTCCAGGGACGGAAATAGGCTCGGTCTCGCCGGGGTCTGGCCGGCAATGGCTCGAGGCGGTCGGGTTTTGGTCGGGGAAGGTATGGAAAGGTTCCAAGAGTCCTCTCACAAAATCCCAGAGCTTATGGAGGTCTAGGGAGATAACAAGAGCAAAAAGTCCCTCCAAAATCTAATTTCTCTCTATTTAAACTCCTAAACCTAATAGGAACGGCTCGGATCGAATCATGATCAAATTAGGAGGGAAATAGGTCGGTTTTGGCCATGGAATTGCATTCAAAATAGGGGCATTAATTAGGCATTAAATAGGCTCTTAAATCCACTTAATTGGGTGATTAAGGCCTATTTAGAGCCATGGTTGACCAAGTCCATGTTTGACTTGGTCAAACCAGTCAAGGGGATCCATGAGGATGAGGGATTGAGCCAAACCAAGGTCCAAGTGCATCTAAACATGATTTGGGCTCTAAATGGGCTAAGTGGTCAACCTTGGTTGACTTGGTCAACCAAGTTGACCCAGGGTCCAAGTCCAGGCTCAACAGACTCGACTCGACTCACTGAACCCATTGGAGGGGGTCTCGAGGTCTAACTTGGTCAATTTGACCAAGTCAAACTCTTCAGGCCCCAGTCGGGGCAAAATCGAGGTCAACACCTACACTTGGAGAGTGTGAACAGATGAAGGGCTCTCTACCAACACTTGGAGGCTAGAAATGGATGACGGTTCTCTGCCAATACTTAGAGGGTGTAAAAGGACAACAGTTCTCTGCCACACCGGGTAGTGGTGGAAGAGAGTTTTTGTGAAGGCTTCTCCGCCTTGCTGTGTGGACAAAAGGAGAGACACTTGTGGTAATAGTGCAATACCTGAAGTAGGAGACTTAAGGGAGTGGATGTAGGTCGTGTTTGACCGAACCACTATAAATCTTGTGTCTTTTATTTTTCTATGGTTTTTACTTTACTGTTTCTGTTGAATTATGGTTAAAAAATCATTTTCAAAATTTCATTAAAGTTTTTTATCGATTTTAAAAAGAGGTAAATTTTTAAATTACCAATTCACACCCCTCTTGATTAGCCGCTGAGATATTAACTTAGGTCTAACAACCAAATTCATAATTAACAAGTTTCAACATTTTGCTCCTTCATCCTTTTAGTGATGTCAAAAGAGAGAGTAGTTGTACTATTTTATGTTATAATATATTCATTCTTTTATGATTCATTAGTTATACTGTATTCGTCCCTTTATAAAATTTGAACTTCTTGATTCATGTTATTTTTATTGAACTACTTTAATTATTTTGTGTTTTCCATCATAAAAAAGGGGGAGATTGTTGCGAATCTAATTTTGGAAATAAAATTGTGTTGATAACGAATATTTCTATTTTTTTAGGACTTCCTTGCCTACTAACGCTTCAGGTCCACAATACCAAATTATAAATCAAACCAACTCAAGATTGAGTAGATTAGGACTGAGTCAGTTTGAAATATACGACAAGTGTCTTTTAACTTTTTTTGAGTCCTTTGTAATAATATGGGTCTTCATACTAAGTAACCTTGCATACACACACTTGGGGGAAATTTTTGGATTGTTTTAGAGTTTTCTATTTTTGATCACATTATCTGGGATGATCCACAAATCAGCCTGGAAGATCAGTTAAAAATAAAAACCCTAATTAGGGGATCCTGGATAAGGCAGCCACAATTATGTGTATCTTCCTGGACGATATTAATATCGGTCAGGATGATCGGCTTAAATAAAAAAAAAATTAGCTGTCAGATCTATTTAGGTATAATTTTTTTTTGGACATCATCCTGAATGATGAGGTTTAATTATGCCTAAATTAATTTGATAATAAGGAATTCAATTAAGGTTTGAATGCTCGATCAAATCATCCTGGACGATTTCAAGATCGATTAGGACAGTCAATTCACAAATCTTAGTTCTATTCAGGGCGATGCTCTGGACGATATGTACTGAATTAAACTAATCATTCGGGACAATAAGGAGATTAGCCTGGACGATCAAGTTATTTTTATATTGTCCAGACATCCATTCAGGGCGATGTTCTGGATGATATTCATCATTTTGTACTAATCGGCCAGGACGATTTAATTATTTTTTCCATCATCCAAACAATATTCTTCAAGTTGAACTAATCAAACAAAATGATAGTATTATCGTCCTCGATGATATTTAATGATTAGTTACTAATTAGGGCTAATTTGGAGCCTTTGTTTAAAAGATCTCTTATTTTCTCAAGGGAAGATCTTTTGCTGTTGTCCTGACCTTAGAGAGCTAAGAGGAGAGGGAGAGCAAGGGAGAGAGAGAGAGTAGATCTTGTGAGGGAGAGTTTGTGAAGGGTTTCAAAAAGGTTTCTCCAAGAAAGGATCCATGTCATCTTCTCCAGTAATTATCTATGGTTCCTTGGGGGTTCTAGAGAGGTCTACTTCAGTAACTGATCAAGGTTCTCTGCATGCTTCTAGAGGAAGCAAAAGGAGTTGGGTTCTCTGCCTGCTTTTGGAGGAAGTAAAAGAGTTGGGTTCTCTGCCTACTTTAGGAGGAAGCAAAGGGAGTTTGGTTCTTTGCTTCACCGAGGTCGGTAGAAAAGAGTTTTTATATGGGATTCTCTACCTTGTTGTGGGGGCAAAAGGAGAGACATTGTGTTTAGTGCAATACTCGAAGGAGAGGCTCCAGGGAGTGGTCATAATTCAAGTTGACCGAACCACTATAAAATTTGGTGTGTTCTTTCTTATTGTACATTCACATTTAATTTTTGCACTTTGATTTATATAGTGATTGTTTGGTTATGATTGTGATTTTGTTTGAAGAACTTTTTAAATACAAATTTACCCCCCCCCCCCCCCCCCCCCCTCCATACCACCCCCCCCCCCCCCCCCCCGCGTCTTGGTTAGCCTCGGGACTAGTTTATAAGGGCTTAACTTCCCTATCGAACTTTCAGTTTGAACCTTCATTAGCTCAATAATAAATGTAGAAGGCTTCATGAGATTGGAGCAGGGGAACGGGATAGTGATGTAGTATGCCATGGAGTTTGCTACACTGGCTAGTGTAAAGGATATTTTGGTGAATTAATATTAAATATCTTTATTTATATGATTTTAGTTGCTTTTGTTGGTTATTATTTATGTTGATGATTTATAGAAGCTCTGGTATATTCTTAAAACTATAAATATACAGTTCTTCCAAATTTTATTCTAGGGACTTGCATTATTAAAGCAAAATATAGATAGAAAATTCTATAAAATTTTATAGGTGTTTAAAACATTAATAATTAATATACCTTTTGTAGAAGTTCTGGAGCATATACCTACCTATACTAAATTTATGAATGAAATCTTAAGAAAAAGATAAAATTATGAGACTTTGAAATAGTATCCCTTATTGATGAGTTTAGTACACTCATCAAAAAGAAGATCCCTTACAAGCTTAAGGATCTAGGTAGTTTTATAAATCTTATGGTCATAGGAGCCAAGTTTTATGCGAGAGCACTATCTAATTGAGGAGCTAACATAAATCTTGTGCCCTTGTCCAGCTTTAAAAGATTAGAACTATGAGAATTCTAACCTTCTACTATTACCCTTCAATTTATTGATCTTTCATCCACTTATCCAAATGGAGAAATAGATGTTGTATTAGTAAAGGTAGATAAGTTTATTTTCCCTATTGACTTTATTGTATTAGATATGAAGGAAGATAAGGAGATGCCAATCATTTTAGGTAGACTTTTTTAGCTATAGATAGGTTTATGATTGATGTGTAAAAGGGGGAATTGACTATGAGAGTTTAGGACTAAGAAAATCACCTTAAATGTCCTTATGGGTTTGAACAATTTGCACCCTGACCTCCCCTACATAGGAAAGAGTTTTAATGATGTTATGGGGAAAATTTTTAGAAGGCAGATTCATATTGAAATAAGTCACTACCTAGAGATTTCACCCCCATTTTGCGAGGACTTTATGATTTGAGTTCTGGTTTCCTATAGGCGCAAGCCCCTATAGTTATTTACCCCTCCTTATTACGAGAGAGAACTTTCAATTAAGGCTAATCATTAAATAGGTATGAAGTACCTAGCTTATAGTAGAATCATGCAAATATTTTAGAATTATAATGTTTATTAGTTTAATACTTAAAGCAAATGGTGAGGGGAATGATTGTGAACCCGATCAAGATCCCATGGTTCCATCGTCCTAGGTCATTGTGGTCCCTAGCCTACTTAGTCAGAGGAGGTAATCGACCCAACCTGACCAAAAGATCCTTATCAGCAGCCATGGGTTGGTTCGTCCAAGGGTACCTTGTATACTTGGGGTGGATGCTTATCTAAGGAGATAAATTTTTAATCAACTTTTGCTAATAGAAAGCTTTATGCCTTATTGAGTGCACCCTATAATTCATTACTAAAGGGGCTTTTAACCATTGAAGAACATATGGGCTTTGACCATAACCATGATATAGAACATATGGGCTTTGACCATAACCATGATATAGTGGTACTATTTTTTAGTAAAATCACCCGCTTAGAGGGCACATGCCACATCCCGTTGGTAAGAAATTATTTGAGAATGAATCACAGTGATACATTAAATTGGACTTTTTATTCTTTGTGCACTGAAGTTATTCTTAAATTTATCATCCTTAACAAGCATATGCGGATGATGGATTGATTTTATACTTTCATTTTTAAATAATAAATTTTATTTGTATATTTTAATATTATATTTTTTTTAATATTTTTATCAAAATTTCATTCAAAACATGATTTCTTTTTAAAATTTGAAGGCATTTTAAATGTTTGAGATCCCCTCCGATTGAGATTAGCTATCAACACGGTCATCATCAAGATTTATAGTAGCCATTTGGAAATAGCTATATTTCATAAGCATTTGGAGCCATTTGAAGGTGTAGAGTACCTTTTAGTTGATATAAACATTCAACAAGGCCATCATCAGTGATTTATAGTAGCAATTTGGAAATAGCTACATTTCATAAGCATTTGGAGGCATTTGAAGGTGTAGAGTCCCCTCCGGTTCATATAAACATTCAACACGGCCATCATCGAGGGATTATAGTAGCCATTTGGAAATAACTGCATTTAATAAGCATTTGTATGCATTTGAAGGTGCAGAGTCCCCTCTAGTTGATATAAACATTCAACACAATCATCATCGGGGATTAAATAGCTTGTATATTTTTATTTAAACCGTTTAAATTTTGTTTGCATATAAACAGAAGATTGGGTTTAGTATTGCTCTTATGCTTTTAATAGTGAACTTTTCTTTTACAAGACCTTTGAAGGCCTAATATAAACTTATAAAACTAAATACTCTACTCGGTGTTACAACCATGTGTTTGTTAATAGTTCAAGTCTTGTGAACTCTAGTTCATTTGAACAGGAGGATTTGACTTGAGCTTAGGTTCACTGTTGACCTGCGCAACAATCTTAGACTTTATTTTTATCTGGTGCATTTTGTTAGACCTATACGAGGTTTTCAACTTTTTATTAAATTAATATGCATGCTTCACAAGATGGTGACTCGCCACTCAAGATGGTAGCACTCTTCTCGGGGCAGTTGCTTACTTCCCAAGGCTGCTGCATACATTTTAGAGGCGTCAGCACCCTACTCGATACTGCATATTTAAATTTAGAAAAGTCAATTTTAACTCAGAAGGGGGGTATTTTAAATACTCAAATATGATTATTTGTGTAAGTTATTTTCATTAGGATATGCACAAAATTATATTTAAGGGCCTACAAATGCCTTATGTCCGCTTGTCAATGTATTGCATATCTGGTGACATTAAGGGAAATTCCTGAAATATATGGTAGTGACTTAAAATTTTAATTTTAGCTTCAAGATGTTCAATGAACCCAATATTATTATCACTTATGGTGCCAAACATATTAATAATGAGTTTAAGTTGTTCTATGTTGGTATCATGATATTTTTTTAAGGCAATAACATTTTTATGACATAAATGTCTAAGGAGCTTTTTGACTTCTTCTAGACATAAATGTCATTTGGAGGATCTACTATCATCGTCTTTTCTTCTAAATCTTCTTCCCAAAGCTTGCATTCATATAACATGATCTTGTGTTAAATTAGAAACACAACAACTAAAATTTGTTCGATATAAAATTAAATCCCTTTTATCACTAAACTCCAACTAAAAGCCAAACTCATATGTTAAATCTTCTCGTAATGGAATGCAAAGCTCTACATTTCATAATCTAAGAAACCCCCTTTTTTTGCTTCTTTGATATCACACCCAAAAGGTTTTACACTCTATATGTATATATAGAGAGAGAATTGCATTTTTTTTTTTAGCATGTTGAATTGTCTTTATGATTTTTTTTTTTTTTAATATAGAAGATATCAATTCCAATGTTGAAAACTAACTGGTGGCTACATCATAAGCCAAAGTTAACTAACCAAAGCATCAAAGACAAAGAAATCAAACTCATCTTTCTATCTTTTTTTATTTTCTTCTTCCAATGTCTTGGTGTTTGCTGCCACATGTTTGGTTGCTAATTATGGGCGTGGAGTTAAATGCAAGTATTGTGTTGAGGGAGGATAGTATATGGTTGAGGGAGTGGACGAGCTGATGACTGTTGTTTGGAAGGAATGAATTGGAGCTCGGGCTGCTGTTCGAGGGGACAAGAGCAGTCAGAAATGGGTTGAGGTGAAGGCCACAGTAGAAGAGGAGTTGGGATGTGAGAGGTTTGGACTTACGAACCGAGAATTAAAAAATGAATTCTTGGCTTCATAAATGGAAAAGAATGAGTAAACAAAATTGAATTTCTCTTCTTCTTCTACGTGGCTGGATTTTGGGAGATATGGGTAAAAAATCAGCTTACATGATGGACATGTGGAAGCATAATTTGGAAAAACCTTTGAAAAAGGCAGCACGTAGACTATATGTTAATGGAATTTTGTAACTATATATGTATTTGAACAATGACTTTGCGACAAGTTCTACTTTAACTGAGATGATGGATTAAATGCTTAAAACAAAATATATAAGGCATGATATCTTAAGAAGTGAGTACAGCATTGATATATCATAAAAAAATTATCTTCATCGGGAACGAATCTCGAGGCAAAATCAAGCCGGAAACTTCAAAAATTAAATCCGGGATCACCTGAACTCCGATTTCAGTGAACTTACAGTTAAACTGAGTGTCTTAGAAATACAAACTCAATGAAACCAAATTAGACTCAATCTGAATCCAAATGTGTCCAAATAGAGCACTCGAAGCGCTATTGAAAAGTTCAAACCATAATTTGAGTTACCAAACAGTTTCAAAATATGACGTTCTTATAATTGAATCGAGCGGCTCAACGAGACAAATCCAATGAGCCCATGATAGCTGATATCTGACATTATTAAGACCTTCAAATGTCTGACGAACGATGCACGATCAAGTGATTTAATATTGGCCATCCACTCGACCACTCCCTATTTACCCCTAATCTCTCACCTATTTACAAACCATGCCACTCCATAATTTCTATAAATAGACCCCTCATTTCTCATGAGAGGGGGGCCCAAGCAAGAGGAAGAGAAGAAGAAGAGAAGGATAGGAGGAAGAACTCCTCCTCGACCACCGTCAGAGTTCTGCCCAACACTGGAATTCTGCCTGACTTCCGAACGACGCTGGAGTTCTGCCCGACGCTCAAGTGACGCTAGAGTTCTACCCGATGCTAGAGTTTTGCCCAACTTCTGAAAGACGCTGGAATTCTGCCCGACCTCCGAAGGACACCAAAATTCCGCCTGATCTCCAAGTGACCTTGCAACTCTACCCGACATTGTAACTGATTTTCAATCCTGAAGTGATTCATTGTAATCTGGTCATCCTAAAATTTAAGGATGCGTCATCCTCTTGTATTTGAAGAAAACATAAGTGGAACTCTTTCAACTGGGCATGGCCCCGTGGTTTTTCCCCTTTCAGGGTTTTTCACGTAAAAATCCTAGTGTTGCTATTTCTCCTATGTTTGTGTGCTAGATATCCGTACAACACTGAGACAAAATTTTTTTTTTAACTCTATCGCTGTGTATATTCTAGTCTGCAATAGTTTGGCGCCATCTGTGGAAAACATTATCCCACAACTTCAAGTATTGGTACGATGGTCAATAGGCGCAGCAATCCTATCTTTGGGGCATCTCACTCCAACTACCACAAGTTCAGAAATCAGTCTATGAATCATAAACGACCGATGTTTTCCTCTTTTACCCTATGGGGAAAAATTCTGCTAGACAAGGAACCTCGGGACCTTCCTTAGAAGAGAGAATCTGAAAGATGGAAAATCTCATAACGAGATCCTTCAACTCCTTTGAGTGACTCGGCAGCCGGCATTAGCACAATGGGAGGAAGTTCTTCTCCCTCGAGATCCACCACTGGTCGAAGATGTTCAACTTGAGCATCTTCAAACAAAGATTCCTCTTCCTTCGTTAAGGAGGCATATACAATCACATCAGAACAACGAACATGCTGATACAGCAAGTTATAACCATCCCTTGCACACCGGTTGGCAACCTCATATTCATTCAGATCTCCCAAAAGACTTAGTCCAACTACACATTATTGACTCGCAATGCCCTACATCATGAAGTATAGAGATTAGTACAAGAAGAGATCCCCGGAGGAGATGTGAGAAAAACTCCTCGACAGCAGAACTTCCAGGAGTCATCACCTTTACTGAAGCCATTCTTCAGTACCCTATTTCAGTTGGCTTCAAACTACCGAGCATCGAGTCCTACGATGGGACATCCAACCCATACAAGCATGTCAACCATTATAGAACCATCATGTATATTCAGTGAGCCTTAGATGCACTCCTGTGTCAGGTTTTTCCTGCCACCCTTAAAGGACAGGCTCAAATATGGTTCTATTCTCTTCCATCCGGAACGATCCATTCATTTGTCAAATTGGACAAAGTGTTCATCGAATAGTTTGTAGCCAATTGAAAAATTGCTAAGGATTCTTCCCACCTCTTCGGGATCCGTCGAAATGAAGGAGAATCATTAAAAGAGTATTTTGAACAGTTTTTCGTTGAGGCTCGACAAATTCCAAGAGTAGATCCTGAGTTACTGAGAGGGGTCTTTCTTGGAGGCCTTCATCCTGGCCCCTTCTATTCGGCACTCATGAACGATACAGTTCATTCATATACTGACCTAATTTATCGTGAGGTGCAAATCTCAACTGATGAAGCTATAAATACTCACAGGAAGCAGTTTGAGCAAACTAATAGAGTGCAAAGGTGCACCTATGATGGATAATTTATCCTCACAACAGAAAAAGTAAGAGAAGAATAATCTATCTCCTAGGCCTCCATTGCTTGATGGGAACATCGATAGGAGGAGTATACCCACTCACATCTTGAGCAAATGTATTAATGTCCATTCAAGATCAAGATATAGTGAAATGGTCAAATCCTTTAAAGCTGAACACCAGAAATCAAGATTAGTACTATCATTTTCATTGTAGTCGTGGTCACACTACCGAAGCCTGTAAGCAACTCAATGATGAGATTGAAAGACTTATCTGCCAGGGTTATCTTCTATAATTTATTCGAGATCCATCTACTCGAGAGGAAGCTCGTCCCATTGGGGGAAAAGTCAACAACAAAGACAACCATTAAATAATATTCAAATGGGTTGTGAGATTGAATGATCACACACTTCATGCCTTTGCATTAGTAATAATATTTGTCTTGTTTCATCATAACTCTTTTATGTTAAGTAGGAAATCACTTTGATATCCCTATTATCTACTTCCAAGTTAAATATTGTATTGTCCCCATACGTATATCCTATGTGTTGAGTACATTGTAACTTGTATATCCCTAAGTCATAGTAGGAACTTATTGTATTGTCTTACATGACATAGAAATGTGTTGTTTACTCTGCTTTAATATTTCTCATTTTAAAGGATAAAAAATGACCATAAAAAACTACTGATGAATATAATCTCTTTATCCATAATTTGGAAAATACATAATCTTTATTGTATCTCAATCACTGAATGATCAATCCCAGGGGGATTTGATTTGACCTCTTCTACACAGGTTAACGTTATCGAGCAAAAGCTCTGACATACAACCTCGGATAGGTTTTATATTTTTGGTGGATTCTCTCAACCTCTTCCACACAGTTTAACATCATCGAGCAAAGGCTCTGACATACAACCTCGAATAGGTCTTACATCCTTGGTGGATTCTCTTGATCACTTCCATATATGTTAACATCATCAAGCAAGGCTCTGACATACAACCTTAGATAGGTCTTACATCCTTGGTGGATTCTCCTGACCTCTTCTACATAGGTTAACATTATCGATTAAAGGCATTGACATACAACCTCAGATAGGTCTTACATCCTTGGTGGATTCTCTCGGCCTCTAGAAGGCTAAAAAACCTCAAAGAGCACATAAGAAAATTTTAACAAAGCATATCTCAAAGAGGCGTAAATAACTTAGTTTTCTTTGGAGGATGAGTTCATTTCAAAAGAAAAATAAGCATCGAGCTCATACAATAATATCAACTTCATATACAATATCATTGAAGTTACATTGCAAAATTATACATCAAATTCAAGTGTATATTTATTCTCACTAAAGTTGAAATCAAAAAATACATTTACATCATCCATACAAAGATATATAATGACAACACATTTCCGTATGGATGCATATTATCTTTACAAAATGCCACTGAACACCAGGCATCATTGGCCCTTTGTCTGGTGTATGCCAGTGGTCCTTTACTTCATATCAGTCATTATCGGCTTCTCGCTCAACTGCTAATATCAACATATCCACCAACTCTCTCTCCTTTAGCTCTACACTCGACCGTTGACTGTCGATGAACTTCTTCTCAAATAGAATCAAAATTCTCCCTGTCTAGTCACAACTTCTAGTTATCCCCCCATCGCAAGACTTCTACATGTCACAGGACTTTTATCAAAATTCCACTCGACACTGAGATTTCTCTCATCTCATGACTTCTGCACATCACGGGACTTTTGTCAGAATTCTACTCGATATTGAGATTTCTCCCATCACGGGACTTCTGCACATCGTGGGACCTTCGTCAGAATTCTACCTGACATTGAGCTTCATCCCGTCGCTGGACTTCTACCCATTATAGGACTTTCATCAAACTTCCAACTGTATGCTGATAATCATCAATTTTTCCCCGACCGCAGGATCTTGAAGAGGGAGGTGAAAGAAGAGAAGTGACTGCAAAAATTCTAACTTCTACTCAAGAAGAGGAGCACTGATTTTGAGTAGAGAAAATCATATACAAAAAATAGTGGAAGGCCTCTAAAGCAAGAAGAAGATGGGAGAGAAAAAAGAAAAAGAAAAGAAAAGTCTGACTTCTACGCAAGAAGAGGGGAACTGATTTTGAGTAGGAAAAATAACCTAAAAAAATAGTTGAAGGCCTCTAAAGTAAGAAGAAAACGGGGGACAAAGAAGAAAAAAAAAAAGACCGACTTCTACGCAAGAAGAGGGGCACTGATTTTGAGTAGAGAAAATCACCTATAAAAATATTGCAAGGCCGTTAAAGCAATAAGAAGATGGGAGAGAAAGAAGAAGAAAGAAAAGAAAATTCTAACTCCTATACGAGGAGAAGGGCACTGATTTTACGTAATCAAAATCACCTACGAAAAATACTAGAATGCCTCCCCTGTTAGAAAGTTAGAACGAGAATGGAGAAAAAATTTTCTTTTACACTGAGAAAGAGTACTAAATTTAAGTAGGAAAAGTCACCTATGAAAAATAGTAGAAAACCTCTAGAGTTAGAAGAAATATAGTAGAGAAACAAGGAAAAAGAGGAGAAATTCTAACTTCTATACAAGAGGAGGGGTGCTAAATCAAGTAGGGAAAGTCACCTACCGAAAAATAGTGAAAAACCTCAACTATTAGAAAGCCAGAAGGAGATAAAGAGAATGTGCAAGTTGTCCCCTAGCTCTAGAGGGCTATTTATAGTGTTTTTGGAAGAAAAAAGAAGATTCCAGAATTTTCTGAAAATTTCAAAATTTTTTGAATTTTTCAGAAAATTTTAGGATTTCTTTGGATTTTCTAAGAGTTAAAAAAAAAATTAAATGGCTGGCCTACGGTTTCCAAACCGCCAGCGGTAAGGGGCACACGGCAGCCAAATGGCGCACGGCACCGCGGAAACCAGGCACAGGATGGCAGAGCCGCGGGCTGTCCCCAAGTACGGGCCCAAGCGGGCCGCGGAGGTTCACGGGGGTGCCGATCGCGGGCCCAGGCGGGCCCGGCACGAGGTTTCAGCTGTTGGAGGTAACGATGGCGGCCGGCCGACCGGTTCGGCTGTCCATTTGATTCTGGGTCAAATGTTTTACCCAAAAAGGTCAAACTGGATGTTTTTGGGGTCCCCTGGACCATTTTTTTATGTTCCGGACTCAATTTCGGTACTTTCAAAGTTATTTGGGGCTCCTACATCCAAGATTGGATTTCCAATCATATGGAAAATTCTCCAAAGTCTATGACGCATATTTTCAAACTTCTAGAGCTTCGCCGTCCAAAAACAGGGGGCATTTGATATATCATAAAAAAATTATCTTGATCGGGAATGAATCTCGAGGCAAAATCAAGCTGGAAACTTCTAAAATCAAATTCAGGATCACCTGAACTCCGATTTCATTGAACTTATAGTCAAACTGTGCGTCTTAGAAATACAAACTCAATGACACCAAATTCAACTCAATCCAAGCCCAAATGTGTCCAAATCAGGCATCTGAAGTACTATTAGAAAGTTCAAACCATAATTTGAGTTACCAAACATTTGCCAAATATGATGTTCTTATAGTCGAATCGAGCGACTCAACGAGACAAATCCAACAAGCTGATGATTTTTGAATTCCAACCTCTTTAAAACCTTCAAATGTCTGACAAACGGTGCACGATCAAGTGATTCAATATCAGCCGCCCATCCGACCACTCCCTATTTACCCCTGATCTCTCACCTATTTATAAGCCATGCCACTCCAAAATATTTATAAATAGACCCCTCATTTCTCATGAGAGGGGGGCCAAGCAAGAGGAAGAGAAGAAGAAGAGAAAGATAGGAGGGAAGAACTCCTCGACCATCACCAGAGTTCTGCCTGATGCCGAAATTCTGCCTCACTTTCGAACGATGCAAAGTTCTGCCCAACGCTCAAGTGACACTAGAGTTCTACCTGATGCCGGAATTCTGCCCAACTTCCAAACGACGCTGGAATTCTGGCCGGCCTCAGAAGGATGCCAAAATTATGCCTGATCTCTAAGTGACGTCGGAACTCTACCCGACATTGTAACTGATTTTCAGTCCTGAAGTGATTCATTATAATATGATAGTCCTAAATTTTAAGGACGAGTCAGCCTCTTGTATTTCAAGCAAATACAAGTGGAATTCCTTCAACTGGGCATGACCCCGTTGATTTTTTCCTTTCAGGGTTTTTCACGTAAAAATCCTGCTGTTACTATTTCTCCTCTGTTTGTGTGCAAGATATCCATACAACGCTGAGATGAACTTTTTTTTAACTCTATCGCCGCATATATTTTTGTCTGCAACAAGCATAATAGATAATTATATTAGAAGAAATGAGTACAATAATTTTAATAAGTTTTATTTGAATTTTTTAATTTAAAATACAATAGATAAGTCGATATCTATATATTTTTATATATTTGTACATATATACATAATGGATAAAATAAATTTAAATAAACGCATTCATTTCATTTCATTTTTTTATTGAACTTTATTTTTAACATAGATTTTGATGATGATGGTGATGTTTTTTTTAATTGCTCGCTCATCTTGTCTCGTATGTCGGCAAATCTTGCTTTTCAATTTGTGTGCCGTCATCTCATAACTTGTGCCAATTTTGTATATTTTTTTTAGTGTAAGGATCCATGCAAATATTATAGCAATTTTCTAATACTTTTGACATTCTAATCTAAACAACTATGTCCATTTTGCAAACAGACGACATTCTGTCAACATTGAGCAACCATAGTCCTTCGATATCAATGGTCTTCACTTGATTAGATTATGAGGTGTCTCTTTCTATTTAAATTTGATATTTTAACACATCGACATAGCCTATTTTTCAATCAGAAGCCATTCAGACAATTTTTTTATAGCATCGAGCTCACTAACAACGTGTTGCTTAATTGAGTCTCATACGAATAACTTATATTTGGTATATTTAATATCCTGAATGAATCGATGTGATCCATTTTGTAATCTGACAATGTTTAATCATTTTATTATGATCGAGACACTCAGATGTTTGTTCTCAACGATGGCTTATTTATTAACCACAATCAATTAGCACCACATTTTTCTTGTATTGATCATGGCATATATCCCCCCC
>NW_021319373.1:2137398-2139001 GCF_001605985.2 Dendrobium catenatum
CCCCCCTTCAAAAAAAAAAAAAAATGTGGTGTACACCTAGAATTGACCATATTTGTTGCAAACTAGTTGGCCTTGTGAATCTCCAAATTTCTTCTTTGAAGATTACATTAAGGATTCTTCTTATGAATACCTAATGGCTTGTTTATATTTGACGTAGTGTTCTTCATTTTGACTAGATGGATATTTTGTTGAGTACAGCTTATCCCTTCAACTCCACCTTAATCCATTAGTTAATTGAGAAAGCTTTTTTTGAATCTATATTGCTCTAACTTATCAAGTTAGATAGGCTTTAGATTTAATAGCTTTTGTCATCGAGCTAGCAAAATAGGAGCTTTCTTACTATGAGCTTTCTTATGGCTTGTTGAGTTAGGAAAGCTGACAATGACTCAGCCATATTTAGGCGTGTTGAGTCTTACCTTATACACCTGCTTAAGCTCTAAACTTGAGCCATGAAAATTTAAGCTTCTCCAACTTAATTTGTTGAATTTATCAGACTTAAAAGTTTCTTCATTTAACAATTCAAACATTGATGAGTTTAGGAGACAAATCCTACCTTATATACTCAGTATTTATATTTAATTGAAATTGTTGCCTTTGTTTCACATTTATATAATGAATACTTTTTTTAATACTTTAAATATTTATTTGGGGATCTCGAGGCTAAGCACGATGTCAACCCAAATAAATATTTAAAATGCTCCCTATGTCATGAGAGACTTTTAGGTGCAGTTTCTTGGATAAATGTTTATGTGTAGTATTTCTTCAAGAATCTACCATTAACTAGAGGTATTAGACGTTGACATTTCAAGTCGATTAATTGATAAGCTCCTCCTTGATATACTTTCTCAATAGCATAAGGACCTTCTCAATTAGGCTCAAAATTTTGACCCATTTTATGATGCATGATTATTGGTATTCTCAGCACTAAGACTAATTCCCCTTCTTGAAATATTTGAGGATTCACTAATCAATCAAAGGATCTAGACATCCTTGCTCCATAAATTTCATGATTTTATTGGGCTTGGAGTCTAACCTCATCTAGTGTATCAAACTCTTCCATTCGTAAGCAAGTGTTTTGCTCTTGAGTTAGATCATATTGAACAACTACTCAAAGTGATGGCAATTCAACTTCCAAGGGTCACTACAGGAAAAACTTCATTTTCCGGCAGACATTTTCGCCGGAAAATTGTCCAAAATCCGTCGGAAATGCTAATTTCCGACGGATTTCCGACGGAAATATTTCCGCCGGTTTGATGCTCGTCGAAAAAGGCCTTCCGGCGCAAAATAATGCGCCGGAAACATTTCCGGCGTATTACCGGCGGATTTTCCGTAGGAAAAATATTTCCGACGGATTTTTTTTGCGCCGGAAGTTCAAGAAAAATAAAAAAAAAATTAAATACAAATTCTACTCAGCACAAGCAACCCAGCCCAACCCCCACCACCAACCCAAACAGGGCCTGCGAGCCGCCCATGCGCGCACAAGTGGACAGACCAGCCCGCCCGAACTATAGCCCACGCGTGATCTGCCTTGACTTTGGCGGGATTCGAACCTGCCCCCTTCCTCTCTCTGCATGCTTTTATGCTTCAGCAATCTACCACCTAG
>NW_021319373.1:2139101-2150171 GCF_001605985.2 Dendrobium catenatum
TTAACAATAATTTATTAAATTATTTAAATTAATTTAATAAAATAAATAATTATAAAATTGTATTATAATTTAAGTTTAAATTTAAATCATTTAATTTTTTGTTATTATATTTAATTTATTTTATTATAATTTAAGTTATTAAATTCAATAATTTAAGTTAATAAATTCAATAATTTAAGTTATTTTTTTAAATATAAAATATTTAATTTGACAATAAGTTATTAAAATAAAACTTAAATTTTGAATTTTCGTTGGAAATCCGCCGGAAATTCCGCCGGAAATGCATACGAAAAAAATCCGTCGGAAAGAGAATCGAGAAATATGTCGGAAATTCGGTGAAAATTTTCCGTCGGAAAATCGCCGGAAAATCCGTCGGAATTTGTGACGAATTTAATTCCGCCGGAAATTCCGCCGGTAATCGCGTGTTTTCCCGTAGTGGGTAAAACTCCTTCAGCTCCAAACACTAATGCATACGGAGTGGATTTTTTTGTTGTTTTATAAGTAGTATGATATACCCATAAAGTTTCTACCATTTTAGTATGCCACTCTCTTTTATTTTTAGTGATCATCTTCTTTAGTAACTTCATCAATGTTTTATTGAAGGCTTCTACCAAGCCATTCTCCCTTGAGTTATATATAGATGAGTAGTGCCAATTAATCTTATGTTGCTCTATATATTTTAGTACTTTTAAAAGTTTGATTGTTGTCTGAAACCATTCAACTTGGCATACCATATCTATAGACAATATTATGAGTATAGAAATTAACCACATGTCTAGCAGAAAATTCTTTGAAAGGAGCTGCTTCATCCCACTTCAAAATGTAATCCGTTGTAGCTAAGATAAAGCAATATCCAGCTGATGATGGAGCCTAAATTGGGCAAATTATATCTGTACCCTAACATTCAAATGGCCAAGAGGCAATTATAGGGTTCAACGGGTTTGGCGATTAATGTATGATGTCACCATGAATTTGATAGTCATGACACTTTTTAGCATCTTCAATACAATCTCTCACCATCGAAAGCCAATAATAACTCATTCTTTTAATTTTTATAGCCAGTTTAGATCTTGAATGATGTGCTTCATAAGGTCCTTCATGAACTTCAGTTATTACCTAATTAGCCTCTTCAATTCCCAAGCATTGTAGCCATATTTGATCAAAGGATCTACAATAAACAATATCATTAATAAATGCATACCGCAAAGCTCTTTTTTGAATTTTTGTGACTAATAATTTATTTGTTAGTAGTTTGCATTCTTTGAAATAATCAATGAAAGGTTATCTCCAATCAACTTGTTCTTCAATCATGAAAGCATCCTTTTGAAAGCCTAATACTTCTTTAGAGTTGTATTCTTCTTAAGTAGTTTGTGATTTATCTTATTGGCTTTCAATAACATTTGTTGGGGAGTAAGAGGAACAATTTAAGTTGTATCCTGCTTACATGAATTTGATGACCCCTCTACCAATAGGGATTATAGAATATTGGCTCTAGGGCTCGACGAGTATGAACTCCAATCAACACTAGCTCATCGTTCATGCTTTCCATTTCTTTTGCCAGCTTGGCGAGAGAATCTTCCTTGCTATTTTTGTGCTTGGGAGACTCGAGTAAATGTGATGTGTTGAATTTGTTTCATGAGTTCAAGAACTCATTTGTGATAATAGGCTAACTCAATCCTAATAGTTTTTTAAAGACCCAATACTTGATTTATGATAAGCTCAGAATCTCCAAAAATATAAAAGTTTTAGATCCCTATTGAAATAGCAATTTCAAGACCCAATACAAGATATGTTTGATGATTTCTAGATCACACAAGTTTTTTAAGCCGACTCTATCTGGATAGGCCAAATGATCGGTTTGCAATCAGACTAACCAATGTGGTACAATTTTCAAAATATTGTACTTCCATCAATTGCATTTCATCTTTCCAACTAATGTATGCCTACGTTTAGGGTACCTACATGAAATGCCACTAAAATTTCAATATTTTCATTCACACCAATGCCTCTCTTTGCCACATAGAGTCAGCTACTTAGGGGTATAAAAATGAGTTTTCGGATCGAGTTTAGGTCAAACCCAAAACTTATCCGCTCTTAATATGCTTGATCAGAACCCAACCCATTTATCTAAACATGTTAAAATCTTAGACTTGAACCCGAACCGGCACCAATCGGACCCAACACAATCTGACTTGCTGACCTGAAAAGAAAGCTAGCCTCCTTCAACAGCGACAAGTAACGACATCGCTTGAGCTCGCTTGTTCCGATGATAAGCCCATTTTGTGCACTTCTTCAACTAAATCTCATAAATTTGATACTGTATCGGATGCTTCTTTGGTGAAATCTAGTAAATCCACCATTGCTGTGAATAGCAAACTTCACCTCCTTCAGCCATAAATAAAGAGGATGGTCCTTTCTCCTGCGAACAACAACAACACTGCGACAATAGCTCACTCGATGTGAACCATATATTAAACGGGTCAAATTTTTGGACCCAAACCCGACTTGTTTATTAAACAAGTCAATTTGAACCGAAAATTTCTCGAGATCAAGTTGATGGGAACACCCCTACAGCTACCCCGATCACCATACAATGCTCAGCTCAACTCTTCTATTTTTGGCAACTCAAATTATTGTCGTTATAGCTAATTGGAAATAATTTTTTAGGAGTAATTTTATAAACATTTTCAGCACTAAAAATAGATCGATTTGAGTCACTAAAATGTTTAAAATTTCAAAACTTCAATACAAATGCAATTCCTGTAAATTATGTGCCATTTTCTTTGACATTCTACCATGCGAAAAAGAGCTTTCAATATAAAAGCTTTCCAAAAGAGTTTTCCAAGGTTAGTCAAATTAATTTTATTCATCGAGCTTTATTGTGGTACTATCTAACTTGATCTCTAGATTCTATACTTTTTTGTATCAAATAATTTTCCTTACATTTAGCTTACAAATTTGAAGGATTTACCTGCATATATATAATTCAATGGTATCATTAAGATTATATTAGTTTTTAATTAAATATAATATATAATTATATTTAATTAAATAATACCATAATGTTTAAATCATATAAAAAATAACACTAACTTTAATTTATCTGACGTGAAACATATTTTTTATGCATATTTTTTAATAGAATTTAGCGAGGAGGTTATTGTATAAATAAATATAAAAATTTAGATATTAGATATATAAATTCACTGTGAAATAAATATAAATACCGTTAAATATTTATATCAATGGCTAATATTGCATATTCACTATGAATAGATTGAGTTCAGAGAATTAGCTGGCGAAATATTTGATCATCTCTGGAGTTTAAGAAAACTTTGATTTAGCATACGTTTAATCGTGCAAAAGTGATGAGAGTTGCCAAGCTTTTGAGAATAGAGCCAATAGAGCTTTGTGTAAAGCTAGGGATAGATTGCACTTCAACTATGAACAAGAGTATGCAGGGTTTTCTCCACCCATTGAAGGGGAAATGCATCTAGTAGTAGCAAATTTGGTAGTAGAAATTCTATATAGGCAAAGGCCTAAGGATAAATGTAGACCAGTCGGGGATGAAGCACCAATGGCAGAACTATGTAGGGGTGAAATTGTAAGGGTTATTTGTAATCTACCCGCCCGCTGAATTTTATTTTTTACCCCTAGCTGACCTTTTTTCACACAATTTCACCCCGCCGAAAATCGGAAAGCCTCTTGACTTCCCACTATTTTCATTCAATTATGTTGAACTTTTTTAACACTAACAAACAAATCTATGAAAAACGATTATGAGCAAAATAAATTATTTTTGCACTCTTATATCTATTTTTTATTTTTTTATAAATTTATCACTTGGGCCCTCCATTGAGAACTTAGGTTGGTTCCACTCCTTCCAGCAATTTGTCTAGTATTTCATAGTTATCTTTAACTTTTTCCTTGGGAAGGCACTAGGGTTCCTTCTGCGGCCTTTCACTCATTCCATAATAACAACATTTACAGCATTCCTTGATAAGCATTATATGAATAGAGTTTTATTGACCACAAATAAGAAGAAGAAGATAAACTAAAACAATAATCTGTTAACGACAACTTCCAGTAAGAGAAAACAAGAAGTCATTAGACTAGGAGGCAAAGGAAATAGAAATAAATCAGTAGCAACTTGAGTCGAGTACACCATGTGCAGGTCCAAAGAGCTCCCAAACGATGATGTAGCTGGAAGGCGTTTTCGCATTGGAGAGATATATAAAGTGTGAAACCACACAAATCCCTTATTCCAATTGAGAGCTTCCGATAAGATAACACAAGACACTTGGACTCAGTATGAGTTGGGAATTTTGTATGAAGATGGAAGCAATGGTCAAGAGAGAGAAATAAGTGAAAATTTTCAATAGTCAAGCAAATCACGTCGTATCTACAAATAATTTGTTCAGACTCTTTAACGCAGCAATCTATGTGTCGAGGCTCTCCATCAGCACAGGCTCATTCAGATCTGGTAATAAAAATGCTGGATTTGCGGGTTCAGTTGCACTGCGTGCTCTCTGAAAACTTGTCTGCAAGGAAAAAAATGGATGGCTTCGTAAGAAAATATGAGTTAATTCTTCAATCAATAGTAATGAGTTTGCAGTAATGATTTCTCACGACAGAATGCAATGAGTAACAGCAGAAATTGAAAATGCAACAGAAATACAAAACAAGGAGTCCGGCAACCTAGGCTGTGAGAACAACGGAACAAACTCATCAAATTAGGAGAATAAGGAGTATGCAGCCCTCATATGTTCTATTCTCCTCGAATAAAAATGAATGATTTTGATCGAATCAAATAGCCGGATAGCCTGATAAAAGAATAATCCTCTCTAGGCTACACAATCTATTAACAATCTTCCATAAAACTCAAGATAAAATCTATGGCAAACAAATAAAAAAACATCTTCCATGTGATAATAACGGTTACCTAAGCAGGAAAACATAATTTTGACACACTAGGCCATCTAATATGGATTTGGCCCATTGCAAAGTAGGACATGTGACAGTTTTGCTTGGTTGGTCAAGTGGCGGCATCTTAATGGTGAATGAACATGGAAGATTAGCAGTTAATTTTCGATCTCTCGACAAATAAGCATCCTGGCAAAGCAAAAGGTAAATTTTAACATGCTAAAGAGCTCCACAATAAAGAGAGAGAATTCAAGATCCCCATTTGACTAGGCGTCTGTCCCTCTTTGAGAGCAGCCTATTAATCACCCCTGCTGCCTGATAACTTCTGTTTTATGTTCTCTAAGATCAAATGCAACAATTTTCTCTTGCTTCTTTTACACTATTAGTCCTCGTAATAAGCATCTTCAATTCTAGATTTGCCCAGCATCTACTTATAGGCTCAAAAAGAGCACGAGGCACTATAAGCTTCAATCTTCCAAAGTTAACAACCTCCATTCAAACAAACAATACACGTGGGATTGACACATTAGATGCCTCAATAGTTGATAAGCCACACAGGTAATTGATGCAAGAGAAGATTATCTTCAATATCTAATTTTAAGCATTTGTACCATTTAACATTTTATTAACGCTGTATCATTTAAGGCGTTTATGAAAGTGGTTGAAACCTTAAGCTTATATAAGGGGCTCTAGTACTTTTTAAGCATGGGTACCTTTTAACAAAATTTATTGATGCAATAAAAAATACATAACATCTTTCCTTTATTATTTAAGCTGTTTATGTAGGTACTTGGACCATTGAGTTTATATAAGGGATTCTAGTATAGTATTGGGGGCAAGCTTGACTGAATAAAAATATTATTAATTTTCAATCTTCTTTTTCCTATTCCATGGCTCTCATTTTCTTTGTTCTCTCTTTCACCCTATTCCTCCCTCTTGAGCCCATCAAGCCGAATCAGAGCCACACATTTATGTCAACAATGATCCTGTTATTTCTAAGCAATCCTTAACTTATTGCTAATGATATGGTCACCCAAACTGTGACTATCCTCTCAAATTCGTTCCGAGCACATGCAAGTTCGTCTCCCCCACATCACTCTAGATCTAGCTCCCCTTTGTTTAGCAAACCGACAATATAACACACAGCCTCACTACATTGCCTAATCAAATGCTCGCGCTCAATCCCTTGAGAGCCAATTGCAATTTTTCTATTGCTTAAGTTTCATTTTCTTACAACCACATTCATTGTACATCTCATGCAACATTAATAGCTATTCCGCCTCGATCTCACACTTTTGTATTAGTTTACTCTAATGCGTGTTGTACTACTGACCAACGAGCTCAACGCCACGATCTTGCCTGCCTGCTCAATACCCCAGATCATTGTTCCACATGGCTCCACGCTCACCATGAAGGCTTATCATGATCGAGACACCCAACTATTGCATGTTAAATGTAGCTAACATGCATGAAAGAATTGTATGCATTCTTCTTTCTTTGTCATACACAATAAAACCAAGAAGAATGACGTTAATGAACTTGAGCACTTATATATAAAGAGCTTTTGGCTCACAAGTGCATAAGCCTTAAGCTATTTTTTTCATAGTGGTCAAGAAGATGCTAAGCATCCCTTCAATATTTGATTCTTAAATCTTGAGGAAAGATGAAATTGATTACAGGTTTAAAACAATTGGAAACAATTAAAGCTCAAGTTAGTAAGTAATATAATGAAGGCCTGTTTGAGCACTAGAGAAAATAACCAAAGGATATCTCAATTAAAGTGCCACGATCACATCATACTAGCTTTGAAAATAAATTTTGGATTGCTTTCCATCCATACGCTTCTCACATTGGGCATCCAGTGCAGTAAACCACTTCAATCAATAGTTATGTGTGAGGGGTGGCCATCAACTCAATAGTAAATAAGCAGTATGCGGTGATCATCTTCTTTGCCATCTCTTATTCTTTTTCATAAAAAGGGTAGGTAGTAATGATCTTAGTAATGTCTGCGAACTAACTTGAATGGAGGCTCCATAGGACACTCGACATGGCAAGCGTGATCTTATAATATCTGTCATATAATATGAATGGAGGCCCCATAGACTACTCAACATGTCCTATCCTCAAGAAACTATAAATATTGTCTCAATAGTGATGGAAAGCTTCCCCAATAGTGTTGTAGTGGGACAAAGAAGTCGTACTGGCATGCATTGCAAAAAGGGAATGAGGAAACTGTGCTAGATGACGGACTTTTGATAGCTTCAAAAGGTAATGAATGAAAACTAATTCAGCCCCATGCAATGGTACCAGAAGTGATACTAAGTGAGTTAGAGTGGCAAAACATGATTTTAGAAGGTGAAATCAGGAATTGAAGTATTTTGGCTTACCAAGGTAAGGTAGATTGTGGCTTAAGTTAAAGCAATTAAAAAATAAGGCACAAGTTATCAACAAATAATTAGAAAGAAAATTAAAAAACCAAACCAAAGAAAAAGAAAAACAAACCAATTAAAACAAAGGGAAAAAAAAAACAGTTAAAAAACCTCCAAAAAATGTTTAAAAAGAAAATTAAAAATAAGTCAAAAAGACTAAAAAATAAAAATAAGAAAAATTAAAATAAAATATGTTAAAAAGGAAAATAAAAAGAACTTCAAAGAAAATGAAAAAAAATTAAATAAAATAAAAAGAAAAAAATAGTTAAAAAAATAAATAGTTAAAAATGAATTAAAAAACTAAAAAAAATTTAAAACCGCTAGTCCTAAACCAGTATAAATTCTAAATTTAAAAATTTAAACTATAAACTAAAAGTGATTTATTTTTCGGCGTCGATGTTAAGACGATGTCGGACAAATATGAGCTGTCGAGTTGTGAGTGTAGAACTCGTTAACGTCGAGCATCAATGTTAAGACGGTGTCAGACTTTGATATTGAGATTGTTTTGAAATATCAATGTTATAGCGACAACAGACGTAAATGTTGAGATGACATTTAATTAAATAAGACATAATCGAGCTTTTTAATCGAGTTTCTTAACGAGAATGTGCACGAGCTCTAAACGATCTTGTTAGTGAACATAAACGAGCCGAACGCCAGGGTGCCAAGAAAACACAACTACAGTGGAGATGGAGATAGATTAGTGCTATTAAAATTTTAAAAATTATATCTTAATAATTAATTGAGATTTGAGAATAAAGTCGTTAGCTAATAGTCATTTTGTTTGCTTGGGCAGGAGTTTGAGATTTTTTATTTGAGTGGATAATTGATATCATTATAATTTTAATTTAAGCAAATTTTTTTTATTTAATTTTATGATGTTAAATTTTTTTTAAAAATCAAAATATTTTTCATCATCAGTTTATTAAAGTGTCATTATTATATCACAAATAAAATTCATTTTTATTTAATTTTAAAATGATGATTCTAAAAGATTGTAATTCGGTTTGTTTCCAATCCAGGTTATCCCAGCCGTCGCCACAAAATCATAATACAGCTAAATTCAAAACGCAAACTTCCAAACAAAAGGCAAACAAACAAAGAGCTAGTGTTCATAGGAAAGACAACCTGCGTATAAAACCAACAGGTAATTAAGACCACGAACTTACCATCTCGCACTTTAGCCTCTGGTTCTCCGCCATTAAAGTCTCCATGTCCTTCCTCCTAGATTCCACTAGCTGCAATTTAGCGCACAACAAAACACGCTTTATTAATAAAAAAATTCCAACAAGAAACCCACCGATCACAATAAAACAACCACACAACTCTCCTTGGCCTATTGGTTGAGAGCTTAGTCTTCTAACTAAGAGGTTCAGGGTTCGATTCTATGTATATGCGTTGTGTGTGTGAGTTTGCCTTAAATGACCTAAATGTCCCAAAAAAAAAACAATAAAACAACCGTTCATTTAAAACAAATACCTTCATAAGTACTGTTTTCTCCTCCTCCAACGATCTCTCTTGAGCCTGAAGCTCAGATATCGTCTGTACAAATTTTAAAAAAATGCGGTGAAAATGCGCTTAAAACAAATACGGTAAGCAGATCTTTGATAAGTCGACAAGAATAAAAGACCTACCTTTTTCCTACCCTGTCGTCTGATAGGCTTCGTAGCCGTGACGACCGCTTCAACCAAAGCATACCGCTCGACCGCGCTAACCTGAAAACGCAAACAAAGTTTACACGTCGTCGTAGGATCTTAACCGTCCGTTGGAAAACTCAAAAAAAAAAACTAACGCTCCACGCTGCCTCCCACATACAGGTTATGGGGCACGTTGGCATTATTTAAAAAAAAAAAGAGAAAAGGCACAGAAAATCATGGGCGCGTGCTCCCTCAGAAGCATCACGTGATAGAAACGCGAGGTGGTTCCATCACCGCTACACGCTTCCCTTCGAACAGTACAATCTTGGCCGTCCAAGCTGCCATGCTGTCAGCAGCAACGGCCCAGGCGAAAACGTGGACCAATGTTCCAAAAACGGAACTCAACCACTTCAGCCTTCTGAACAATCAATAGCGGGGTGATGCTGCGAAATTTTCGGGTGAAGATATCGCGTAACTAATTAATATTTAAATATTCCTACATCGCTTACTCTAAGCCCAAATAAATCTTTGACGTGTTAATATGAGACATATTAAATTCAATTTTTATATCAATTAAACTTTTTCCAATTTTTAATATTTTTTTAATTCAACACATATTTCCACGTGTCATACTCACAGACAATAAAATTCGTGCTAAGAAAGAAATTCAGATTTTTTTTTTTTCTGATCTCATTGATAATAATTTATGTTTCTTTATTAATGCTCCAAGCTAGAAGACTATAACTATAACCACCTGTAACAGCTCACCACCCACACGCGAAAACGCCCTGGATTATGAGAGCGTCGGGAAGGTATTTAATGACTAGAACGCCCCTATAATATTCAGAGTAGGAAAGCGGTGAAGTTGATGCTCATGGCAGGGGTGAAATAGTGAAAACATGCGGGAGAGAGCCGAAAGGCAAAACCCAGTCTTTTTATTAAATATTTATTTACAGAAATGTTTTCAAACATTAAAAAAAATCTAATAAAATGAGGAAAATAAAAAAGAAAACTTAAAGAAAAAGAAATTATTCAATTGCGATGCAAATAATAGGAAAAAACATAATAGCTCTACGTTTCTAAATAGGAATCAAATCGAGACTGTGGACGAAATCAGATTGTTCATCATCGTAAACTGTAAAAAGAAAAATGCCACATCGGACAAATTTCTTTTTTGTCAGAATATTGCGTGGGGAAGAGGAAAGGGTGGTGTGTTGTATGGGTGGTTGCATAAATTTACAAGGACATTCAGGTAAGGACAAACGAGAAAAGGAGATAAAAGCGAAGGGTGGGATTTGATGAGACCTTTGTATGGACTACAGAGCGTAAAGGGGAGGGTTCGCCGACGAGGCACTCGAGCGACGCGACTCCGTTTTCGTCCGACAAGACTGTTCAAGAAAGTGTTGTACGCAAGGTAAGGCACATTCCGCCTTTCTAAATTTTCAGAACGGTGCAATTTGAACTAGTTTTATGTCCGGATTTTGTTTTTGTTAGCGAATTTCGTCCGTATTTTTCGATCGGTTCAGTTTTTACCGCGTAACTTTTGATATGTTTCTGAGGTGCCGAGTGTGCACATTTTGATTATTTTCTGGAGAATTTTGACCGGGTATTTTTGATTCCGTGGTGTTTTCTTTTGACTACAATTTTTGCCAATGTCTAAAAATGTTGTGGCAGTAGAATAAAAGTCTTATATTATTGCTGTGAACATTCTGTGATAATTTATGATTTTTAGGAAATTTTGTGTAAATTTCGTATACTGCCGTTATGCTGTCGGATTTTCGTATGAATTCTGAAATTGTCCGGATTTGTTCTGAAATGACATGTTATGATTTTGTATGCTTTTAGGAGCCATAAGGGGAAGGTGCTGCAAGCACAAGGGAGCTATAAGGGGAAGTTCTGAGAAGTTCTGTGAAGTTCTGAAATTCTGTATATCTGTTCTATTCTGGTACTGCGAGCACAATTGGGAGCTATAAGGGGAAGTTTGTAATATCAAAAATCTGCTCCAGGATCGTCCAGGACGATCTGGATCGTCCTGGGACAATCTGTGGAAATTTTGCTCCAGAATTTGCCCAGTTTTGCTC
>NW_021319373.1:2150271-2158513 GCF_001605985.2 Dendrobium catenatum
CAAATGGGTCCAAATCGGGGGCCCGAACCACATTTGAAAGAATCAAATCATTATTTGGATGACAAAATGATATTCAAATATGACATGCTTATAGGCAAATCGAGCAGTTCGGCGAGACGAATCCAATGAGCCCAAGATTGTTGAATTCCAATATCTTTAAGGAACTTAAACAATTGAAAAATGCTCTTTTATCGGGGGAATCAATGCGAGCCATCCCATTGGGCACTCCGAACCTGCCCCGGATCTTCTCTATATTTATGTGGTGTGCCACTCATAATAATCTATAAATAGACCCCCACTCTCTACATGAAAAGTACATTGACTAGAGATTGGAGAGAGTTTTAATGCTTCAAGAGTTCTAGCACCACCACTGGCGAACCCCTGTTGACTACCGTCGAACCACCACTCGACCGTCAATCACCACCAAACTTCTACTCGGCCACCACCAGACTTCAGCCCGACATTCATCGGACCACCGCCTGGCTGCCGACCATCGTCGGACTTCCACCTGATCATCGTCAAGTCACCGCTCGGCCGTCGACCACAGCCGAACTTCCACCAGGCCACTGATCGCCGCCCGACTTCAGCCTAACCTTTGTTGAACCGTCGCCGGACATCAACCCAACCTTCTTCAGATCACCACTCAGCCACTGATTGCTTCCAGAATTCTACCCGGCCACCGAGCATCGATGGACCTCTGCCCGACCTTCATCTGATCATTCCCCGATAGTTATAGTCCATTTGACCTTCGCCGCTTGACAATAGTCCTTCCAATCTCCATCGCCCCCCCTGACTACAGTCATTCCAACCTTCGTCACTCACCGACTAGGGTCCTTCCTACCTCCTTCATAAACTACGATCCCTCCGACCTCCTTCGCCGACTACGATCTTTTTGACCTCCATCATCCGCTGACTATAGTCCTTCCAACCTCCATCACGCACCGACTACAGTCCTTCCGACATCCTCCACCGATTACGGTCGCTCCGACCACCGTCACCAGACTATGGTATTTCTAACCTCCGTCACCCTCCGACTATGGTCCTTCCAACCTCTATCACCCGTCGACTACGATCCTTCCAACCTCCTCCACCAACTAAGGTCCTTCCAACCTCCTCCGCTGACTACGATCCATCTGACCACCGTCACCAAACTACAGTCTTTCCGGCCTCCATCTCCCACCGACTACAATCCTTCCAACCTTCATCTCCCGTTGACTATGATCCTTCCAACCTCCTCCACCGACTACGGTCCTTCCAACCTCTTCCACCAACTACTTTCCCTTCGACCACCGTCACTAGACTATAATCTTTTTGACCTCAGCCGCCCTTCGACTACGGTCTTTCTAACCTTTGTTGCCAGACAATGATCCTTCTGACCTCCATCGCTCATCGACTATGGTCCTTCCGACCTCCATTACGTGCTGACTACAGTTCTTCTGACCTCCATCGTCTGATAACGATCTTTTATCACCTCCATTGCATTGCATGCTAATTATGGTCCTTCTGACCTCTATCGCTATACAATGGTCCATCCGACCTCCATCGCCTGTCGACTACAGTCCTTCCGAACTTCATGACCAAATAATGGTATTTATGACCTCTGTCACCCGCCAACTATGTGGTCCTTCCGATCAAACGAACATGTCAACGGTGATTCTTCCTATTTCCACCATATAACATACTCTATATGATGTATATTTGTTGCATCAAGCCAATGCCTTCCTCCAAGGAAGGGCGTCATTTGTAATCGACTACAAATAATAGTGGATTCATTCAAAATGGGCCAGGCTCTGTGGTTTTTCTCCTTTTTAGAGTTTTCCACATAAAATCTTAGTGTCTTTTATGAATACTGCCAAATATTTTCTACCTGTTTGTGTGCTGGATTTTTGTATGATACTTAGACACTGACTATATCACTCTTTATTGCCACGAATTTTTCAAGACACAACAAAACCGTAAATCTACCTTTCGATTTCCTGTAAAATAGAATTAAAGCCGTCAACTTCTCTTCAAAATGGTAAATATCATATTTATGGATCCTTCTCCAATGTCATATTTTCTTTTTTTTTGGGAAAATTTGGGCAAAGCCCATATATTAACTAGAAGAGAACATACAAGTAAACATTAAGATCTCCACCAAAAAGAACAAGAAGCTCATAGGGAGCTCAAAAATGACAAAAATTACAAAGACATTCAAAACCAGAAGGAACAAGAGCCCAAAAAACCAACATGAGCCGGAACTCAATCAAAAAATGTCTCATCATAAAGAGGTCTAGAAATGAAGGCACCCTGGTTGCCTGAAGATCATGCAAAGGTAGCCAATGAGAATGCGGACATCATTGTCCTAGGCTTTACCGCAAGAAAAATCCACCGTGTGAAACGACACCCAGCGAATGTTAAAGCAGCTCTATCAACTTGATTCCATTTCTCCATTTGCATACTTTAACAAAAATATTACTCTTAATCTTACAAGAGATGGTAATAGAATTACTAGAATTCGTACCAAAACACCTCTCATTTATTTCCCTCCAAATATAATAAATGGTATAACAAGTTGCTAAGAAAAATAATCTTTTCTCATCGTTAGAAAAAGAATGCTTTGCACTAATCCATTCCAGCATGTAAGCAACATTAGGCTATAAAAATAAAGAGGCTGTCCCTGAAATCAAGCTTTTGATAATTGAGGAGTAGTTGCACTCAAAGAAAAGGTGTGCCAGACTCTCAAATCCTGAGTGCCAAAGCTTACAAATAGAATCAATAATGATGTTGCGCTTAAGAAGAGTTTCAACCGTTTTCAAGCCATCCACTAGGCTAAGCCATCCAAAAATTGAAAATCGTAAAGCATAACATTTGTGTCAAATATGCTTAGCCCAAAAACACTCAGGCTCATCTTTGTAAAATTCCTTAATAAAATCACCAAATGAAGGCTTGTCATTGTTACCCCAGAACAAATAGTTAACAGAATTCGCATAAATAGGAATAGAGAGGATAGCAGAGACAACAGTTTGATCTAAATTAGCAGGCAAATTCCACATCTCCCTAAAAATGAAATTGCAAACCGTGGAATTCCAATTACTAGAAATGTGATTAGGCAAACAATCCACATTACACCAGCTGTCCCAAAAGAAAACAATAGGCGCATAAGCAAAAATTTTAAACTTGAATAGAGATTTGGTAATAACAGCCGTTTCACAAACAGATTTCCAAAATTTTATCGCATGTGCAGGAGGGGGTCGCCAAGATGAAATATACTGAGCAATGAGCCACAAAGAGAGTGGTGAATTACAATTATACATCCTACAAATAACCGCACAGTTAAAACCAAATTGCAAAGCCTGCGAGGAATGTAATCCCAAGCCTCCCAATAGCTTAGGCTTACAAACTTTATCCCAAGCAACAAGATGCAGCTTACGAGTGGCCTCCACATTTCCAAAAAATAAGAATTTGGAATACAATCTCCTTATAAGCTTCATAGTCGTTTTAGGTATA
Organism: Dendrobium catenatum; assembly: GCF_001605985.2. Classification (NCBI taxonomy): domain Eukaryota; kingdom Viridiplantae; phylum Streptophyta; class Magnoliopsida; order Asparagales; family Orchidaceae; genus Dendrobium; species Dendrobium catenatum. The sequence goes on from NW_021319373.1 coordinate 2,153,761, forward strand.
ATGGATCCTCTGATCCAATAAGCTATAGAGTTAAGAATGGTGAATTTAAGGAATTGTAAATGACCAACGAATGATAAAAGAATATCCTTCTATCCGGATAGCTTACGAGTGATACTATCAACCAAATGCAAAAAGTTCAAGTTTTTGTGCCTAGAAAAAAAGAGGGATGCCCAAGTATGTAATCGTGATACTAACATTATAAATGGATAAAGAAGAGCTAATATTGGACATATTAATCTCAGAGTTAGGAAATATAACCGAGCTTTTGTCATAATTAACAAACAACCCAAAAGCATTGCTAAAAGTTTTCAGGTGTTGTGAAAGTTTATTGCAATAAGCCAAGTTCGCATTGCCAAAAACTAGGAGGTCATCAACATATAACAAATGGGTAATGCTAAATCGATCCACCTTAATACCTTGAAAATCTCCATCATCAATCAAAGCAGAGAAAACATCCATTACTATACAAAATAGATATGGGCTAAGAGGGCATCCCTGTCTCAAACCTGCATAAGAAGAAAAATAACCTTCCAGAGCACCATTGATGAGAATTAAATAGTTAATATTAGAGATGCAGGCTTTAATCCATTGAATGAAAGTGCTAGAAAAGCTTTTCTGAGCTAATCTAGCCAAAAGGAATTCCCTAGAAATAGTGTCAAACGCTATGCAAATATCCAGCTTAGTGCAAAAGTGTTTACAACTTCTCTTTCCACGAGCATAAAACAAGATCTCATTGGCAAAGATAATGTTATCAGTAGAAATCCTTGATTTAACAAAGCCCGCTTGATTAATTTTTACAATCTCATGCAAAAAATGCTTCATTCTATTAGCTAAGATCTTAGCCATAATCTTATATAAAACATTGCAAAGTGCAATATTTTTGAAGTTTAAAAGATTAGACGCATGATTATTTTTTGGAATCAAGGCAAGAGCAGTTGCTTTGACTCCACTAGGAAGATAGCCCTTAAGGAAGAATGACCATATAGCCTTACAAAGAGAAGGACCAATAATATGCTAGCTAGATTTATAGAAGTGAAAGTTTATCCCATTAGGTCCTGGAGAAGAGGTAGATGCCCCTGAAAAAACTGCACTTTTAATTTCTTCATTTGAAATCGGTTGAATGAGAGAATAAGCCATAGTAGTATCTAAAATATTCCCTGAAGGTAAAATAGACATATTCATAAAGGGGAGGGGGAGATGCGGGTTATAAAGCTCTTGAAAGTGATTAATGATGGGCCTAATAACCTCATCTCTAGGGATATTATGAGCATTTGAGCCAAGGTTAACAACAACATTTTTCTTAGAATTTCTAGCACGAATTCTGGCATATAAGAATTTGAGATCATCTTCACCTTGAGACAATCATTTAGCCTTCGCCATCTAAATAACCCACGAGGCTAACAAACTAGAGAATTCAGAAATTTGAAGATTAATGGATTTGAGAGAATGATTATGGATAACATTCAAGGGGTCAACATTAATCAAATCTAAGCCTTCTGCTTGCTTTCTATGTAGGTCAGCCAAGTGTATATCAATAATCGAAGAATTGTCCCAAGAATTCTTCTTAATTTCCCCTCTCAACATTTTGAGCATAAGACAGAAGTCCTGAATAAGGTTTCCATAAGAGGGCCTAGAGAATATATCTTGCACAATGTTCCAATAACACCCCAATTTAAACCAAAATTTTTTGTAAAGGAATATATGATTACTTGGAGCCAACCAAGCAGACTTCAGAATAATAGGGCTAAGATCTAAGCAAGATGGAGACTCAATAGAGTAGAAAGAGTTCAGATATAAACCCAACCAATCCTCATTGATGAGAACTCTGCCAAGCTTGATATGTATATGAATATCTTATCTTTGATTAAAATAAGTAAACAATATACCCACCGATTGGAGATCTTTGAATTTTGCATCAAAAATCAGAGAATTAAACTCCCCATGCTTGGGTTGAGGAATAGGATTTCCACCAGATTTCTCAGAAGCGAATCTATAATAATTGTAATCATCCATGAGAGCCCAAGGAGTGTTACAAGGGGGAGCCTGGTTTCTAATATCCTTCTAGAGGATGGCCCTCTCAGCTTCACTATTTGAAGCATATATAACATATAGGAACAAAGGTGGTTGATTGCCAAATTTGACAAAACCAGATATAAGTTGAGTGGAAAAAAAGGTAGGAGTAAAATTCAGTCTAGTGGGGTTCCATTTAATCTAGATACGACCGGATTTAAAGAGATGAAAGTTATTGTAGCTGTCTTCAGAGGAGAAGACCGAGTGAGACGTAGTGAAAAAAAAGGATCCTGGAGAGAGGAAAAGAGAATCCTATTCTCCAATAAACAAAGCATGTAAAGTTTGAAAGAGCAAATCAAACGTTTGCAGCAAATCACTTTATCAGGGCAGTTGAACCCCCTGATATTCTAGACCGCAATGTTTGGAACATGCATTAATGTTTTGAGGGGTGAGGGGGTCTCCTACCTTGTTTCTCCCTAGTGGATTTTGATTGTTGACTAGAATTGGGCGGATGATTAATAGTGTATTTCTTAAAAGACACAGATTCATAGATTTGGCTGGGCAAGCCACTTCTTCACTTTCCCCTTGAAGTAGTAGTACATCAATTTTGTTCAGTGATATAACACCAGGTTGAACTTCTGAGATATCACCAACGGACTGGTTAGAGGAGGAGGCTCCTTCCTCAATGGGAGAGTTTAGGTTTGGAATAAGGATGGATGCGTGATCAAGCTCACCAAAAGACTTGTGAAGGCTAACATATTTCCGATCAATGGAAGAGTTAATAGTCACTTGAGCTTCCAGCCGAGAGGAAACAACAATTGAAACATCAGGGTGTCTGGTTGGTCAGGAGCCGAGAAGGGGCGAGGCTACTCCAGATTGGCACAATCAGGTGGGACAGTAAGAGTGGCAGGGGCATCAGTGGTTTTTGAGGGAGTAGCATTCGTAGTGTGCCAATTCAAATGAGAGGGACCAACATGTGGAGGAGCGGTGCAATTCAGGGAAGGTGAATGCTTACTTCTTCGGATATTACGATTCCTGCTAGAGCTACGTCCATGAGGACGAACCGAAGGTTCATTTGGTTTGTTTGTGGGCACATCAAAGTCAGGAGGTTTGGTGGGACATGAAGCTGAGAAATGGACTAGTGATTTGCAAAACTCACAAGGGGTTGACCTCCATTCGTACTGAACTTTTAAGTTAAAAACATCACCTTCGAGAGAGATGAGGATTTCTTCAGGGTATGTGGCCGAACTATCGACTTGCACGTAGATTCTCGCAAAGGTTAGATGAGTGTTCTGGGCTGTGAGAGCATCAATAGCTAACGGAATTCCGACCTTGCTAGCGGTTTTGGAAATACCTTCTGAATTCCAGCAAATGCCATATTTTCCATTGTTACAAGGAATTTACTTGTACAGTAATTTCTAAGCCAGGGGATCATGATGAATGCTTTAGTGGCACTATTTCTTAGATTTTTCAGTGCTAAGTTAGAGGAGCAGATTTATACTATTTTTTATAGCTTCTTAAGGAACCGGAAAACAAATTTCTGAAAGAATTTCACGATTCCCGTAAACCTTGATTTCATTTTCTGATTTTTTAAAACTCGTAAAATGAAATTTTGGTTATGCTCCTTTTAAAATTAAGTTCTAAGTCAGCTCCTATACTTAAATTAAATTATTAATCTGCTCATTTTAAATATTTGATCTATTATAAAAGGTAACTTATTAGCTATAATTTCTTCATGCTGCTTTGCATCGCATGAAAAAGTCAATTTCCTCTTTCGCACCGAAGAGTCCAAATGGACCAAATACCAGAAAAAGGAAACTTGCTTCCGTGCTGATAGTGCGGCTCCGACCGGAGTCACAACTGAACCAAATCGAACCTCGAAGCCTACGGTCCGATTCATCCACTTTCAAGGCCCCTTTAATGCCCTAATAAAAGGAACGAGCTTCCACTTCTGTCGTACGTCACTTCCGCTTTCCCCGAATCACCCACCCAAAACTCATCTGCAACCTCTCTTCTCTCTCGTCTCTCATCTCTCTCTCTCTCTCCTCTCTCATCTCTTCTCTCTCTCTCTCTTCTCTTCTCTCTCTTCTCTTCTCTTTACACAGACATGAACTGCCAGAAGACCTGGAAGGGCGGCTGCGCTCCTCCCTCCTCACAACGGCTTGCCACCGATCGCCGCCGTCAGCTAAGTATCATATCGCTCGACGGATCCGCAGCCCCCTGCAATAAGTTTCGAAAGACTTCTACCTTCATATCCCGCCTTGGGGAATACCGCTCGAGAAATCTTGATGTGTTGCAAGCTAGAGCCGAGCGTGAAGAGTACGAGTCGTTATCAGCGGCCACCGATGCTGCTTGTAACCGTCCGAGCCCGACCACTCCTCTTGATTTCGGCTGTATCTCATCCGATCCTTCAACAAGCGGTTGCGAAAGCTTTCATACTTCCTCCGACATCGCTCCCATCAAGTGCCTCGTCGGCGAACCCTCCCCCTTACGCTCTGTAGTCCATACAAAGGTCTCATCAAATCCCATCCTTCGCTTTTATCTCCTTTTCTTGTTTGTCCTTACCTGAATGTCCTTGTAAATTTATGCAACCACCCATACAACACACCACCCTTTCCTCTTCCCCACGCAATATTCTGACAAAAAAGAAATTCGTCCGATGTGGAATTTTTCTTTTTACAGTTTACGATGATGAACAATCTGATTTCGTCCACAGTCTCGATTTGATTCCTTTTTAGAAACG
>NW_021319373.1:2163072-2189266 GCF_001605985.2 Dendrobium catenatum
TTAAATCCTCCATCAAAATCTCTATTAAATTATAGGTGAGGAGATGATTATCTTTATGTAATTTATAATTTTTTTATTAATTTTTAAATCTTCAAATTTCTTTTAATAGAAATTTTAAAAAAGATAATCCAAATCTCAATTATAAGTTTCTATTTATTATAAATTTATATTTTTATGATAAAAAGTCTTATGAAATTTTTTAAAAAAGCCGATACTAGTCATAAGTCCAAATGAAAAAGGCTGAGAGTATTCTAAAGATATATGTTGTGCCCCTACAAAAAATTGTTGGCTCCGACTGGCAACAAGGCCTACAGGAATTACGAGAAAGCTAAGCCTTCGTGCAAAATTTTACCCACATGGATATCCCCACTTGGTTACCAGACTCGAAACACCTTTGGAGGCAGTAGCAAAATTGTATATAGAGAAACAATAACAACAATAATCAAATAGAAAAGTCCATCCATTAAGCAACCCAACAGTATAAATAAATTGGTGCGAAGATTTTTTTTTTTTTTTTTTTTGGGACATTTAGGCCATTTAAGACAAACTCACACAAACACAACGCACACACGAAGACTTGAACCCAAGACCTCTTAGTTGATAGCCTAAGCTATAAAACCCCTCATAATTTCATTTTTTTGGTGCAGTTAGTCTTACGAACTGACTTTAGTACGGACGAAATGAAGAAAGTATTGAAAATCTGTATGATTAGTACGTACTAATTGCTTGTATTAACTGAGTAAAGTGCATGTTCGTCTGTACGAACCTTAATTCGTTAGGACAAATTGAACAAAAAAATTTTCCCGAGAGCATCGTGCAGGGACGAAATCAGACATCGTCTGTATGATATGTGTCCAGAGAGCTTCGTCCCGGGATGAATGGAAAACATTGTCTGGACGATCGAGTTCATTAAAGAGAAGATTTGATATATTTTTGATATATTTTTGAAGAGAGAGAAAGTTGAAGAGAGGAAAGAGAAGGAAAGAGAAGAGGAAAGCTTGGTTTCGGAGGCCGCAGAGCGATTTTCATCCGTCGTCGTAGTTGGAAGAATTGTTCGACTCGCAGTAAGGAATCTGAATCATATTTTTTATTTCTAAGATTTCGTGTTTAGGTATTTTTCTGCTCAATTTTCTGTTTCCGTTACCGAAAAACGTGTATAACTTTGTATTGACGAAACTTTCACCGCATAACTTGTGGTATGTTTTTGAGATAATGATTTTACATGTTTTGAATATTTTCTAGAGATTTTTCACTGGGTATTTTGAATTCTGTTGGATTTTTTATGGAATAGAAAATTATTCGGATGTTGAAAAATATTACTTCAGTACAAGTAAAATTTTGAAATGGTGTTATTACACGATTTCTAGTAATTTGGTAATTTTCTGAAACTGTGTATTTTATAACGACTTCTGTATACTGTACGATATTTTAAAGAGTTTTCTAAATTGAGCTAAATCATATTTTACGATTGTAAGACATTGATGATATGATGATGATTATGACTATATGATTAAAGTTACTATTATATTACTTTGATACGGCTGTGTAAAGACAAGTAAAGACTGGTTGAACCATTGGTTAGAGACTGACTGACCTGTACAGGATGGTGGACCGACGGGTTTTTCTTTAAATACGATTTGGTGTTATCCTCTACTGATCACATGATTACTTATGGGAGTCATAAAGAGATGATTACTGTGCCGACGGGCAAAGAGTGATGACTCTTTTTACTGAGCCAACGGATACAAGATACTGATGCTGATACAAGACTGAAAAACACCTTAATAGTCAGGGCTTCTACTTGCTCTGTATGACTACTGTATTGAATTGCACGTTTAGCAGTATTGTTACTGCTACTGTATGGATTTATTGATACTAACACAGTTACTAATACTTAACGGATTTAACATTTCTATACGGTTTTATTGATATTGTACGGATTTATTGTAACTGCACGATTTCACGATTACAACATTATTATTCATGTCACTGGATTGTTACTGATACTGATACAGGCATTGATACTACTGATTCACTGTACTAATATTATGCATGTGATTTACTGAGCAAGTGACATGTGATTCACTGAACACATGATATAGATTATTGGATTGCATGTGATTCACTAAACATGTGATATTGAATAACTAAAATTGCAAGTATACGTTTTGATGCGGTTTTACTGCATTTGTTTGATTTCAACAGTCACAAACGATAGTATCGATTTGACATTTTATACCGATTGATATTATTGAACCGATGAATTCTCTTTATACGATTGATATTATTGGCACGATGATTTATTAACTGATTTGATTGGTATTACTGATACGAGGATTTCTTTAATGATTTGACTGAGATTTTAGATACAATGATTTGTCTACTGAATTGACTAGTGTTATAGATATGATGACTACTGTAGAGATTTGACACATATACTGTTTCATTGAGCTTGACGAACTTTATACTGTTTATTGATTCTTCTACTGATGATTGTGTATTCAACTATTTCTATATTGACTATCGTTTCTATACTAATTACTGTTTATGCATTTATTACTGTTTATGTATTGATTTCTATTTCCGTATTGACTCAATGATCATGTGTAAGTAACTAATATGATTTCACTGATTGACATGCATATTGCTTCCGTATCGTACTTTGATTTCAGTTGTATGTATTTGGTGGCCTGCTGGGCTTTTTAAGCTCATTATATGTGGTTAATGATTTCAGGTCAGGACAAGGGAGCGGAAGATTGAGGTTGATAAAGAATCTTCAGGTTTTTGTTCCTTTTTGTTATAGTTATTCTTTTGTACTCAGGACTTGATGGATTTGTGATCATTGTTGAAGATCCTAAGTATTGTAAATGACTTTTGGAAAATAAAAATATAATATTTACTTGATGTTTTAAATTATAGATTTTTGTTAGACTGTTTAATACTGATTGATGACTATAGATAGCTCTGGTAGAAGATTGATTTAAATGATCGACTGAATAATTCTTCCAAGTTAGATCTTGGGGCATGACATAAGCTCTCAACCAACAAGCCAAGGTGAACTATGTGCTTGCAGAGATTTGTAAAACCACTAGAAAAGCAAGCAACAGCATGAAAAAAAGGACCCCATAAATAGAAAACACATCCAAGATTGGTAATGCAGAGCTAAGGCCATCCAAGTAGGTGGAGGAAGTTAGCCACATCATTGTCTAGACAAGCCCAACTCCGAATAGATAAAAAAGTACCACATCCAATGAATGGGGAAGGCATAAAAGTCGCATGAGAAAAGTAACAACATAGCCGCAAAACACCATATCCGAGACTGTAATGCAACAAAATCATAAAAGTAATTAGGATAACAGTCTTAAGTACTTTTTTTTTTTTTTTTTGAAATTCAAACACAATAAAAACGGAATAGCTTTTGAGAATTATTTTAGAGAAATTTTTTAAAAGTTATTATGTAATATAGTCTTTTTGTCAATGTAAGATAATAAATTTTTTATAGCTACTACTGCTAAATTCAAAATTATCTACAGTTAATATCAAAATCATTTTACTTGTAATCCATAGAAAATGATAAACTAGCTCAAGCATCTATAGAAAAATGTCAAAATATTCAAATTGTTTATCTTAAACCCTTATTTATTAAGATTTGGGAAGTACATGAAAGGCTGTATCAAATAAATAAATAAATAAAATAAATGAGTTAATTACTCTCAATACATACTATCTTAAACACGTGTCATATGCTGGCTAACTTGATGGAGGATTGACTTTCTTAATTCTGATTCTGTCTCAGGACAAGTTTCATAATCTTAATTGTAAAAGAGCGAGCAGGTATAGGAAATTTTGCTGGTGAGTGTTGAGCCTATAGCGATATAACTAGCAAATGTCTCAAAGTCATCAATGACCTATGTTAGAGCTCCAAATTACCTAGGAGTGGGAGAAAAGAAAGTTTGCATTGTGGGGATGATAAGCTTTGTGGTAAACCAGCTGTAACAGGATGAGTTGAAACTGTTTTGAAAATGTATTTTTCTTGTGGCTCAAATGATGAGTATAGTTGATGATGCATTGTCATAGATAGTGAAGAGCAACTTCAATGGCAAGTCTTGCTATATAGCAAATAGTGAGTTGTGTAGTCCTTGAGAATCATTTGATGTCATTCTGATAAACGACTACCCTCTTAATGTCTTACACGTTAAGTCTTAACAACAATTTGGTGAATTCTCTTATGGTTCAATGAGGGCAAAGTTAAAAAGTTTTTTCAGTAGGTACCACTACAAGAAAATCATCAACGGCCCTGGGACCGCAAAAAATTCCGGCGGTTAAGCCTGCAAATTGATCGCCAGTGGTTTGGTTGTTTGAAATTTCTACAGTCCCAAAGCCGCCAAAAATCTGTCAGTTCTACATAAGTTTGACAACTATACTGGAGAAATACACGTCAGCTTCAAGTTAAATTATTTTTTGCGGCCTTAGCTGCTGGAAATGTCACCAATATTAGCTCTACTTCGCCCGACACATTCTTTTTTTTTTTTTTTTCATTTTAGCAGGTCTTCTCCGACAGACAAAGTCGAACCCTGCTCCGACCCCCTTCATTAATCCAGGTTATTTTTATATCGTTTCTTTTCATTTCATCAACATTTATGAGGTAAAACTCATTCTGTTCACTCCTTTTCATTTTTACACAATTTTAACTATTGAAAAATATTTTATTTCAGTTTAGAGGCAAAGTTTGAATAAATAATCTATTTAAATAAAAGAATGTGAGATAAGAAATAATATAATATAGTATAACCCTAAAATCTCATGTACATGATTAGAGCTGAATATCGTGTACATGATTAGAGGCAAGCAATGAATTGTTACATGATTAGAGACAAGAAAATTTATTATTTTATTTAGAGCAAAAATTTTGGTATTCATCTAGTTATCCTAATTAGATGCAATTAATGAATTTCTATAAGCATAATTCTTTATAATATAAATTTGTAAGATTGTTTCAATGATTTAAATTAGTAAACAATGTGTTTTCTTGGCAAAATATCTTAGATGTCTATAGTATTTTAGGCTAATTCATAAGAGAAAAAGATGTATATTTATAATAATAAATTTAATTTTCAAAATTTATAATGGTATAAATTTATTTATTTATTTAAGGATTATTTAATTTAACATCCACATGACTATTTAAGAAGAAATATATTTGATATATAACAGATTGTTATCTGGACAAAAAGGATTGAAAAATGAATTTATTGAGGGAGTTAAGACTTTCATTCAAGTCGCATATCAACTACCTTCATTTTAGTCTGATGGAATATTTAGATGTCTATACTCGATGCACAAAAAGCAAGTTTTTCTTAAGCCTAATGATGTTAAGGTTTATTTATATCGTAGGAGATTTATTCCAAGATATTGATTCTGATTTTGGATCTCAATGGCGAGTACAAGCCACATAGAGATATTAATGTCGGTCCATCCACTGCTTCTAGAATAATAGATGAAGATCAAATGAATAGATCGTATGAAGAACTTATTTTTAATATAGCAGGTCCAAATTTAAGAGCAAATACCAAGAAATAAAAAAAAAATTTACCTTCACCCCTATCATTACCCACCTCCTATGCAACTAGAACATTATAGACCATCAATAGAAATAGAGGTTGGGGCTAGCGAGCTTGCACGAATAGAGGATAAGCATTTATATATAGTCTAAGCATAATACATAAGTTCATTTTATTTTATAAAGTTATTGTAATTTGATATGTTATATAATTGAGAAAAAATTTTATCAGCAGCTTTAACCCCGCAAAGTAAACCACTCGCAAGATTTGTGACATAATACGAAGCAAATTTGCTACTCATTACTTATCGTGGAAGAAAATTCCGAAGGAAGTTAGAGATATGTGGTTCAAATAATTTTACGTATATTTATTTGACATAACTTAATATTTGTAATTATATTTGTATTAATATTATTTAATATGCAAATATTTTATAGAAAGCTTTTAGGTGATTTCTCAAGCATGTTTTGGGAATCATAATTAATTTTGAGAAAGAGACTCTACTTGTCATAGGTATATGTTCACAGACATTAGAAAGCCTAGGGAGCATCCATTATGGATTGGCGAGGGCTTGTGGGCTAATTTGACCAGAGCTTGGGCAATCCCTGTGTTCACCAAATTGAGAGAGTAGAACAAGCAAAATAGAGCATCTAACTGTGAGATTTAGGAAGCTCTCTTCATACAAGTGGTTAAGTGCCTTATACTGAGCATAAATGATGACTGATAAATGATTATTTTAATTAGTTTCACAAATATATATACATTATTTTAACTATGCTCTTTATTTGTAGAAAGAGTATCTTAATTAGGAGCCGACACCATAAGAGATGCATGTAAGGACTCACCAATATCATGTTGATCATCAGTGTATTAATGAGAAGGACATAAAAGCTCATGTGAGTATCATTTTTTAAGTAACAATAAAAAATAATTAAAAATATATTATTATGGATTTAATCTCATAGGATGATTTTATACCACTTCGAGAGGATCAACTGTCTATTGGTGAGTGATCATCTTCAAGATAGACCTAGCACTCTGAGTACCACATATAGTTATAGGCTATTGGAGGAAGACATAAGAGGATGGTTTATGGCTTAAGTTTGCAGGGATATGCTATTGAGAGCAATACATCCACCTCGATATTTTATGATGTTAGTGGTGTTAAAGAAACTGTCACCCAGAGGGTTGCTGCTCTGATAAAAGAGATATATGAGATGAGACAGATTTAGGCTGAGATAAAGCTGGAGTTGTGATCATATCGAACTAAAAATCAGAAGAAAAAGTATTACGAGCCAGTGCATGAATTATAAGGAAGCAAGAAGACAGAAGCTAATTAGATTAAAGTTAATGTTGAAGTTGTTGATGGTCATTGAAAAACAAGCTTTTCTTTGAAAATATATTGATGTGAACTCTTTATTGTAGTTGAACTTAATTTTTTAAAGTTTGTTTATATTAAACTTTATGTTTTCATGTTGTTAGACTTATATTTTATTATGTTTTAAATCTTGTTTATTTTGAACATGATATTTTGAAGTCTTTAAGTATGTGTTGATTGTGAATATTGTGTTAGTGAATTTTATTTTGTTTGTTTTATGCATTTGTTGTAGGTATCAAATGTGAAGGAGTTTATGGACAATAAAGAGACTATCAACCTTTTTTTAGCTTGCTACAGGTTTTCGGTGGCTTACAGGCGGCTAAACCGTAGGAAACAACAATATTGGACGGATTACAAGTCATCGTAATAATAAAGAAATCACCAGAGATTTATGATGATTTTTTAGCGGCCAAACCACGAAAAAAATACCGGCAGTGATCTGGTGCATATTCGACAGAAATCGCCATTCCGACCGCCGCCACAACCAAAATGGAAAGTTGCTAAAAAATAATTATTGACAGAAAAAGTGCCGACGAATTACATTTCCTACGCGGCTTATACCAGTGGAAAAATAATTCACTTGAAAATCACCAGAAAATTGAAATTCTGCTGGAAATGATCCCATTTTTGACGGAAAAATCCTCTGGTAGTTGAAAATTTTCTTGTAGTGTACAAAAATTAGCTTTTTTCAATATTACCTCTTTTTATTCATCAGAGGTTTAAAAAAAAAATTATTTTTGTTTCATCTGAAATGGTCTCATCGACCTTAGTCACTCGACTACGGTCCCTTTGACCACCAACGCCTGCCGACTACAATCCCTCCGACCTCCTTTGCTTGACGTATATGGTCCCTCTGACCTTTGTCACCCAACTATGATGCTACCATATAATATACTCTACATGATGTATATTTACTCGTTGTGTCAATGTATTCCCCCAAGGAAGAGCATCCTTTTGTAACAAATAACAAACACTAGTAGAATAAATTTAACTAGGCAAGGCCCCATAATTTTTTCCCTTTTTAGAAATTTTACGTAAAAATTATGAGGTCTCTTATGACTCTTGCAGCCTCTTTCTTATAAGTGCATGTGTTGGATCTTTGTACAAAGCTAGAATAATGCTGAATCATATATCTCTTTACCGCTGTGAATGTTTTGGCACACAATAATATAGATATGAAACCCAAGCTTTTTAACTTTAAAAGTCAGAAAATTAATTTCCTTGAATAAATAATTTAGAACTTGAATAATAGAGAGCTAAATTTTTTTGATAAACCTTTGTGTGCAATGGTATGATTTTCAAAATCATCTCCAATAATTTCATATTTCAAATCTAAACTATCTATTTTTTTTATCTCAGAAAATAGTTTAATGTAAAATCAAAATTCATTTATTTTTAATCTAGGAAAATAGGCTAACTATTCACTTGAGTCAAACCTTTTCAAAATATTAATTTTAAATTTTCAAAGTTCATAATCAGTTTCAAATATCTCCTATATGTACTTGAATGTTTTGAATTTCATCCTTTTAATAATTTTGGGAATTTTGGTAAAAATTTCAAAGTTATTAAAATAAATTTTAAATATTTTAAATCAAATTTTCTTATATGTATTACTAATTGCTCATAGCAAATTTTTCTATAGAACATTATGCACACAATTGTGTGATGTCCAGATCAGACTAAGGCTTTGTTTGGGACAACTTTCTTACTGCTTTCTAAAGTAATTATTTAGTAAAAAAAAAATTTATTCAAGAAGCTTTTATACTAAAAAGTTATTTTAGAAGACAATAAAAAAAGAGTCCCCCAAAAAAGCCTAAATGAACTTTTGTTCAATTTGATTCACTAATTTTTAGCATTAAATATAGAGTCATGTGGTCATCACACATCACTTTAGACTAATGATTTGATTAATTTGATTTTAACTTTGCAACCTACTTCAAGTTTGAATGGCATCAATCAAGCTGTAAACTACACCTTCTGAGCAGATTAGCTAACTTATCACTATTGATAAACTAACTAATGGAGAATTACACTACATATAATGGCATATATGGAATTCTAGTATAGTCTATCATATATTACTGAACCCTTTGAGACACTTTTAAAGGCTATTCTCATCAACCTTATTTGCATAACTAGTATGTGTCTATATCATTTCGATTTGACTTGATAGTTTTGTCGATTTTCTTTAAGCAGACTTCCTTGAAATCTAGCCATTTGATCTACTTTGGTTGGTCATATCCTAAGTGCAACTATGCACTTTTGATTGTGATTTCCATTCTCTTCAATCATGCTCTTTTGGCTAAAGGCCTTACACAAGTTCTGCTCTTCAGACTTATTGTTCTAATTAGAGTCATGCCCTTGTGATTGCATTGTTTCTCTCATGTTCATGCTCTTTTGACTTTAAAACATCTTGAATTGGCTATGCTAATCCGTGCTGTTCTGGCTATACTACCTCATTTGGTCTTTTTTGCATATTTTGCTAAAATATTACATGTCTAGCTCTACACTTTAGACAAGGCAACTCTTTTAAATAGCGGCCATGTTCTTGTGGTTGTCATTTCTCGATAGGCTTCATACTCACTTAACCTTACTAGCTCTATAGTAGCCTTCCTTCTTAAGAACTTTTTGAAGCTGAATCGTATCATATTTATTTGAGTTCTATATTGACTTATTCTTACATTCTTAGATATTTGGAGCTCTTTCTGAATATCTAGAATATTTTTATCTTACAAGTATTTATATTGGATTCAAACACGAAGTTAGTTAGCACTTGAGTAGACAGGTTGACCTTATAATTTTAAGATTTGGTATGTGGTCGTGATAAGTTCACTATCATTATTGGGTGAGTACTCACCTAATAGTAAGTATCATCTAGCTTATCATAATAAGATATCACATGAGTCTTTAGGAGTGCAAACCACCCATGGTATGTCACCCTAATAAATTTTTAAAATTACATAGCTATTTAGACTTTACATATAGCCAAATATTTTCATAACTTTTTTAATTTATTTCATTAGAGACATCTATGCTTATATCTTATTACATATCTTCAAGAATGGCCAAAATTAGGATTGGGGAGATTTTTCTTTGTTCACAATCCAAAGAGGAGGTTTGTGTTGATATCTGACGAGTAGTCACATATAGTAGTTTTTAAAATTTATTATCTTAAATCAAGAATTTTTTAATCATATAAGGTATTTTTTAACAATACAAATTTTGACATTTAAAAATAGGGGCAAATTATATAACTTCAAAAAACGTACCTGATCGGGCATGAATGTTGATTTAAATTTTTTAATAGAAAAGCTAAATTAAATGTTTTAAGGAAATGAACCTAATCAAGCAATTTAATTGTGGCTGGCAATTTAAGGATTTTAATTGAATGATTAAATGATCTGCAATTTTTACATGCTAAAAATCAAAATAAGCATTTCAAATAGAGAAATTCAATGAACTTAACATAACTCAACTCTAGGATCAATAAGACACTTAAATGCTGAAAGAATAATCTATAATAAAAAAATAAATATGGGTCACCCAATGGAGTGTTTCACAATTTTGACAAAATAATTAAAATGTCACTCTAAGGAATTATAAATAAGCCCTTATTTTTCACATAAAAGACAAACTTGAGATTAGAAAGAGCTTGAATATTTAAAAAAATTCAGAGCTCTACCTAATTCTTAACATTCATGATCATCGCCAACGATCGCTATCATCCAATTGTATTAGTCTAACAATCATGAACCATCAGCCATCATCTGACCATCATCTTTTGACCACCACCACATGTCAATCTTAAACCATTCACTATCATATGCATGTCATCACCTAAGTGATATTGCCAAGTTATTATTATATAGCCATCATCATTTGATCACCATTGTTTGATTATAATTATGCGATTGTCATAGTTAGCCCATCATTGCCCTAACTCTTATGCTTAACTAAAAGCATCTGACTTAACACTATCATAACCATCCACTACTTCTTAAGCAACCTTTATTATAGTTATAGGAAATCAAGTTTAACTTCAATACTTTATAATCTTATCATCTCCAATTGATGAGAAGTGTGAAGTTTTATAATTTTACTTACATAATTGATCATTTCGTCTATATTGAGCCTAATGATTTTATCTAAGTGTAAAGTCACTAATCCACCCGAGCATCCTTATCTCTGCAATACTTAACTTTATGCTTCTCTTTTAATGGCCAATATTCTGCGCCATAAAACATTGCAAGTCTCACCACCATCTTATCAAATTTTCTCTTAAATTTGAGTACTTTTTTATCGCACAAGTACAATGCATTCTGGCACTTCAACATCCAACTTGAATTCTATTTATAATATCCTTATATATTTAAATATTGCTTTGAACAACAAACCTGAGATATCTAAAATGTTTACTCTTTTTAATAACTTAAACACCCAACATCACAATCCCACCACAAGATCTATTACTACTATAATTACACTCTGTGTATGCAAGTTTAGATCTACTTAAATAAAAACATTTAGACTCTAAGGTTAACCTCTATAATTCAAGTTTTTCATCAACTCCTCTAATCTTATCAACAAGAAGAATATCTTTAGCAAAAAAAACATACACCAAGGTACGTCCTCTTGCAAATATCTAATAAGAACATCCATGACTAAAACATAAAGATATGGGCTTAAAATTGATCATTGATGTGCTGCAACAAAAATAGGAAATGCTTGTCCAAACCACCTTGTAATTAAACACAATCAACAACTCCAACATATATATCCTCTATAACTTAAATATAAACATTATTAAGTACTTTCTTTTTTAAAACTCTCCAGAGCACTTCTCTTGAAACTTTATCACATGTTTTCTCTAAATCAATAAATATCATATGCATATCCTCCTTACCCTCTATACTTCTCAATCAAACCTCTCAACAAATATATTTTATTGTATGAAATCAAAAATATTAGTATCACATCGTAACCTATGCTTACTTACAGTCTCCCATAATTTTATTGTATGAAACATTAACTTAATTCCTCTCTAATTTGCATACTCTCATGCATCGTCTTTATTCTTAAAAATAGAAGCCAACACACTCCTCCACTCATCTAGCATCTTTTAAGACTTCAAAATATATTAAAAATTTTAATAAACCAATAAATTCATTGATCTTCTAAGCATTTCCGCACATCTACTGGAATATCAAAAGATCTAACTACTTTTTTACACTTCATTTTTCTTTGAAGTCTCGCCAACTTCGATTTTAAAAATACGATGCTACTTAAAATAACAATTTGTATTTAGGGTGCTAAGATCACTAAAATAAATTATATTCTCACAACATTCATTGAAAAGTTTGTTGAAATATCTTATCCACGATATTAAATATCTTCTAAGAAAATCACATTTTGATCTTCATCCATAATACATTTAAACTAAATCCTTACTTCTCATATCTATTTGCTTGACTAACTTATATATAAATCTTTTGTCATCATTAATATCTAATATATTATATAAATTACTAAACCCTAAATTTTTTGCACCATATATTGCTTTGTTAAACCCTATGTGTCCATCTATATCTTTCCCAATTTTATTAGTTTTTATATCAAAACTAATTTTTTTAATAAAATTTCTTATTTTTTATCTTTTATTGCATATTTTGATTTTACAACCAACATTTTTTACTATTAGTAATTTTTTTTAAACACATACTTTACAACATTATTAATATCACTAATTATTTTATTCTAAAAAATATTAACTTCTTCATTAACAATCCAGATCTTGAGATCTAAAATCTTACTCTCATAATTATATTTATTAATTTTTTTTAAATATATCCATTTAATCATATAATCATATTTTATTTATTTTTCATATTTCAACCCTCCATCTTAAAGTCTAAAACTAATAAACGATGATACATAAACTTTAACTCATAATGACTTTAACAACTTTGCGATCTAAACGATTTATTTTTCTTAAAAGAAAATAATCAATATAAATTTTACTAAGTTTATTCTTGTAAGTTACGACATGCTCATCTCTTTTCTTAAACAAAGTATTAAAACTTACAAAATCATAAGATATAACAAAATCTAATATCATTCTACCGCCTTCATTAGTTACTCCAACTCATAACTACTATGAATGTCTTTAAAATCTTATATCACTCTACCAACAAGTTCATTTAAATCTCCTTCAATGAAAATTTTTATTTTTAAGATATATCTTTTGTATTAATTTTTGCAAGCCATTCCAAAATTTTAATTTTAAAAATATATCCAACCTACTTAAGTAGCATAAGCACTTATGGCATTAATAATAGTTTTAAAAGTAATAATTTTATTAATTTCTATAATATTATCCTTTAAATTATTATTTATAATCACATATATAATATTTCTAGTACGACTCCTATGTAAATATCATAATTTAAATCCTAAACCATCAATCTCTTTAGCTTTTTCCCCAACTTATTTAATTTTCCCAAATACATAGAATATTTATCTTCCTACTAATCATAATATATATTAATTCTATAAAATTTCCTATAAGAATACATATATTCTAAATCTAATTTCATAGACTAACTTCTTTACCCACATATATCCTTGATATAAAAACACTTGCATAATTAACATCACACCATAAGTCAATGCAACAACCCTTGCAATATTTTGGTTGCATGTAAAACATATCACGTTACTTTTAAGGAACGGCCTAGCTTTAACATATTCTTCATAATTGTTCGGCAAATTTTATGTTAATTACCAACTATCTAACACAACCCTCTACTTCTCCATCCAAAATGTCCTACGACCCAACAACAACAATGTTTAATGCACTTGTCTACCATAAGTATCAAATAATCCTTCAAGCAAATCTATGTCACTTGAGAATAGTAAAACTTGCATCAAGTCTACAATTTTCCTCTTGAAAGAAAGTCAACTATCCTCATTTAAAGTGGTTGGATTCTATGTGGAAGAATTTTGTTATCACATGTTAAGGCTCTAATTTTTTTCCCAAAGGGGAGTTAATTATCCTCAATTTGTTATAACTCATGCAAATAATAATTTTTGTCCCACCGGCAGGAAGAAGTGTAAGGGTGGTATTCATAAAAAAGGAACTAAATATCAGGTAAAAGTTATTTTAAGTATTTAAAAACTTTATTTTATTTTTAAAAATGAAAGCAAAAATAAAATTAAAAAAGTACAAATCAAATATCTTTTTTTCTAAAAGCCCAAATAAAAAAGTTGATCCTAAATGACCCTAAGAGAAACTATGAACAAGATCTTCTAAAACAGAAACACAATTGGGTGTTTGATTACCAGAAATCACCAAATGCTCCATCAGGTGAAAGAACATTGCACTCAATAAAATTACAAACAAATTACATTCCATTTGCAAGACATTTGTTACCTTAGAATGACTCCCAAAGACTCCAGCTTGTAAAATGTTTAGGAACTTCCCCCATCCCAGGCTCAAGTACAGAGCTGATTTCAGGTCAGAAAAACCTGCAAAGCATAGATCATAGATCAGCTGCTGCATTAGCAAATAGAAAACTAGACCTGAATCAAATGACACCTGTGACCAAGAAGAACTAGTAATCATTCAAAAGGACTAATATTTCCAAAGTATGTTCATAAAGGAGCTGCTTGGAGAGAAGAGATCAGTGAAAACGAACAATATTAAGGGGGAAAAAAAAAATCTCTGATGACTTCTACAAGACAAAAATGATAGAAGTTAGGAGGCAAGAAGAGACCACACGTGAACAACTGATTATAAGGAACATGAGCACAGGTGTTAACTTTCAGGTTAAGAATGTCAAAGTCTGCATATCCGAGCACCCCGGTGTTGAGTTCTCGAATGCCCCAGCGTTGAAAGATAGAGAGCAAAGCACCGCATCGGTCGAGATATGATGCCGTAAAGGGTCAAGAAAGAGACTAAGCACCGTAACACTGAGTGTTTAAGAGCTGCAGCATTGTCAAACAGAGACTACAGCATCCTAAATTGGCCGCAGCGCTGCGAGACGGATTGAACGGTTATTCTTTCTCGTTTTCTGAAGGGTTGCATCCCTTCGAATTATTTTCTTAGATTTCTCTTGTATTTTCAGTTAGGGGAAGTGTGAGAATAGTGCATGTGAGAAAAGAAGTAGAGAGAGAGAGAAGAGAGATATGTACCTTTTCTCTCAATTTTCATAATGGATTTCTTGGTGTAGTGCAGCTTCATGGTTTTTTCACTATTTTGGATTTTTCTACATTAAATCCAAATGTCCTTTACTTTTTTGTTGCTTTTACTTCTTGCTTGTCTCGTCATTGCAGTGTTTACTCTTCCTCATCTCTCCCCAACAAGATATAAGACAAATTTTAGACCCCTTGTACACACTGTGTGCAGGCTCTTGTAAACATTGTATACAACCATATACACATATATCACTAAAAAAATATTATTCCAAGCTTCTAAAGTATTTATATAAGGCAAATTAATACACATATTGACCTTTTCTCGTTGCAGATGTACATCCTCAAGGTTAATTTCCGTTGTAGACCTTGAACATTTAGAACTTTCTAAAACTCTTTAGCAGAGATATTACACAATGAAGTCGAGAAAATTTTGAAGATGTTAAACATATTTCAATTTAACGAGTTCACTATATTTCAGTAAAATATACCCCCGATCTACATGCTGCTCTCATTTTGAGATATGTCCAAGCAAGCATTCATGATCAAAGAGGCATGGGCTATGATTTACCACAGACAAAGTGGATTTAATGACTAGTTTGCCAAACAATGTTGAATTGATATACTAAGAAACTAAGACATTAACCAAATCAACCCTCTACTTCTTCATCCAAAACGTCCTACGACCCAACAACAACAATGTTTAATGCACTTGTCTACCATAAATATCAAATAATCCTTCAAGCAAATCTATGTCACTTGAGAATAATAAACCTTGCATCAAGTCTACAATTTTCCTCTTGAAAGAAAGTCAACTATCCTCTTTTAAAGTGGTTGGATTCTATGTGGAAGAAATTTGTTATCACATGTTAAGGCTCTAATTTTTTTCCCAAAGGGGAGTTAATTATCCTCAATTTGTTATAACTCATGCAAATAATAATTTTTTTCCCACCGGCAGGAAAAAGTGTAAGGGTGGTATTCATAAAAAAAGGAACTAAATATCAGGTAAAAGTTATTTTAAGTATTTAAAAACTTTATTTTATTTTTAAAAATAAAAGCAAAAATAAAAAATAAAAAAAGTACAAATCAAAATTTTTTTTTCTAAAAGCCCAAATAAAAAAGTTGATCCTAAATGACCCTAAGAGAAACTATGAACAAGATCTTCTAAAACAGAAACACAATTGGGTGTTTGATTACCAGAAATCACCAAATGCTCCATCAGGTGAAAGAACATTGCACTCAATAAAATTACAATCAAATTACATTCCATTTGCAAGACATTTGCTACCTTAGAATGACTCCCAAAGACTCCAGCTTGTAAAATGTTTAGGAACTTCCCCCATCCCAGGCTCAAGTACAGAGCTGAAAAACCTGCAAAGCATATAGATCATAGATCAGCTGCTGCATTAGCAAATGGAAAACTGGACTCGAATCAAATGACAACTGTGACCAAGAAAAACTAGTAATATTTCCGAAGTATGTTTATAAAGGAGCTGCTTGGAGAGAAGAGAACAGTGAAAACGAAAAAATTTAAGGCAAAAAAAATCTCTGATGACTTATACAAGACAAAATGATAGAAGTTAGGAGGCAAGAAGAAACCACATAAACAACTCCTTATAAGGAACATGAGCACAGGTTTTAACTTTTCTGGTTAAGAATGTCAAGTCTGCTTTTTGAATTTTTGAAATATCTCTGAAACCATTAAACAATACAGAAGTATCCTTATTCCTTAGCCCCATATATAGCCCAAGCAAATGAGTTGAGCAGTGATTTAAGGGAATTCACCTGTAGATAGACGGGGTAAAATTGCTTCGGTCAGGGCAGGCTTTCCACCTTACGGGTGCAGCACCAATTAAGGAATCCTTCCGGGCGCCCCAAGCCCAAGCTCATTAGCCAAGCAAAAAACTCACGATATAACTAAAATTAACTTATCAATTTATTAATAACTAAGCTATCATAAATGCCCTATCTATCAATTTGGATAAAAATATGCAAATAAATTGTTTACTTCTTAAGCTATTAGGAATTTAATCATGTCAAACTAATTCCTCTCCTGCACTTCCACTGAAACATTGAAGCACCGCGGTCCATCACCTCGGTCCATCACCACTCACATCACATCTATCTTGACATCACTTGCTTTGCAAGGACTCCAATCCTTAGTTGACACATATTTTTTAGTGAATTTCCGTTTAGCAGCCACGTGAATTTTTTTAATAACGCGTGACCCGACGACCCGCCCAACATTTACTTTTTTTTTTACCAGCACAAGACCTGACCTGAGAAAGAGGTAATATTAAAAAAAAAGAAGCTGATGCATTGTGTTCACTTCTAAAATTGCATGGAAGTACAAAAGTTTTAGGGTTTTGAAGTTGAAATATCATTTTTCATCGTCAAAAAAGATTTACTCTCGTCACCTTCACTCATGTAAGGCACTCTTTATCTTCAAGAAGGTAATGTCCTTCATCGCTCTCTTCATCCTGTTTACTATTTATAGCTCACTGTGACTGTCAAATTAAGTTTAAGATTTTTTTATTTTATGTAAATTTTAAATTTATGTGCCGTATTTATTTCTCAATTATTTCAATATCAACACTTTGAAGGCATGAACGACTAACCAACATTTATTGTTTTAGTTTTCTCTGTAACTGGCATTTCATACAACTTGTTTTATGATCTCCCGTTTTACAATTGAAACCTACATTTACTGTTTTGACTCCACATAGAATAATTTCTTGTTTTACAACCTTCTACAATTTACGTATGTTATGTGTGGAATTTGATTGTGTTGATCAATCTAATTATTCTGTTGTCTAGACCTCAAAGCTTTTCATGTTCGTTAGGGAGTGCGAGGGGGTTTACCCCCTACTTGGGATCAGAATTTTTTTTTTTATATACAACGCCCCAATACTGCATACCCGAGCGCCCCGGTGTTGTGTTCTCGAATGCGCCAATGCTGAATGATAGAGAGCAGAGCACCGTAGCGGTCGAGATATGATGTCGTAAAGGATCAAGACAGAGACTAAGCACCGCAACACTGAGTGTTTGAGAGCTGCAGCATTGTCAAACAAAGACCGAGCTCCACAACACCCTAAATTGGCCGCAGTGCTGCAAGACGGATTGAGCGGTTATTCTTTCTCGTTTTTTGAAGGGTTGCATCCCTTCGAGTATTTTACTTAGCTTTTTCTTGTATTTCCAGTTAGGGGAAGTGTGAGAATGGTGCATGTGAGAAAAGAAGCAACGAGAGAGAGAGAGAGAGAGAGAGAGAGAGAGAAAGAGAGAGAGGTTTGTACCTATTTCTCTCAATTTTTATAGTGGATTTCTTGGTGTGGTGTGGCTTCATGGTTATTTCACTATTTTGGATTTTTCCACATTAAATCATAGTGTCCTTTACTTTTTCCGTGCTTTTACTTCTTGCTTGTCTCATTATTGTGGTGTTTACTCTTCCTCATCTCTCCCCAACAACATATATGACAAATTTTAGACCCCTTGTACACAATGTGTACAAGCTATTATACACATTGTAAACAACCATATACACATATATTACTAAAAAAATATTATTTCAAGCTTCTAAAGTATTTATATAAGACAAATTAATACACATATTGACATTTTCTCATTGTAGATGTACACCCCAAGATTAATTTCTATTGCAGACCTTGAACATTTAGAGCTGTCTACAACTCTTTAGCAGAGATATTACGCAATGAAGTCGAGAAAACTTTGAAGATGCTAAACATATTTCAATTTAAGGAGTTCACTGTATTTTAGCAAAATATACCCCTGATCTACATGTTGCTTTCATTTTGAAATATGCCCAAGCAAGCATTCATGATCAAAGAGGCATGTGCTACAATTTACTGCAGACGAAGTGGCTTTAATGACTGGTTTGTCAAACAAGGTTGAATTGATATACTGAGAAATTGAGACACTAACCAAATATATTGTAATCGATATTAAAAATAAAATGAAGAGCATTGACAAATCAAGCCCCCCTTGTTGTTATTGTAAATATGTAAATCAAATTTATGTTGTCCCCTTTATTTTTTCCAAACAATAACTACAAAACCACAGAAAAGCTCATTAGTATTGCCCAGAATATATATTAGTTCACAAGGTTCAATTAGGCTATAGCCTTTAGGAAAAAAAAATTTAAATTTAAATTAAAATTTTAAAATAATAGGCTATAACCTTTAGGGACTTCTTAGTTCTTCAGATTGATCATATGGCTATGAAATTTGTTGATGATGTCGCCTTAGGTTATATGAGTGGATTTGTTCTTTTGTTAATTGTAAGTCTTCACGGCATCTTCGTCCCTCTAACTATACTATTTTTTTCTAATACTATAAATTGATCATATGTAGATTTGATTTCTGGAGCACACATCCGTTGTTAACCCTACACTAACTAATGCAAGACCCCATTTCCTTCGTTGGAAAAACCACATTTTTTTCTTTCATCCAAGTCTCCGACTTAATTAGAAATCTTAAGGATACCCAAGTTCACAAGATTCCCAACACAAAATAGAATATATAATTCGATGTATTCAACTGACAGTTGACTCACTTATCTGTATAATTTTTTTATTTATTACAATGTGTTATTGAAGAGGAAGGAGCATTGCTCCATAAGATGTTCCCAACCCCACAAACCGTCCCAACACATCCTACCATGTCAACCCGACATCCCGTCTTTCCTCTTATGGCCCGTCTTGCTCACTCTCCTAAGCAAGCCACATGTCTCCCTTCATGATATCCATCTTGCTCATTCTCCTAAACAAGCCCCATATGTCTCCTCTCATGAGACCTATCTTGCTCACTCTCCTGTGCAAGCCCCATCTGTCTTCCCTCATGAAACCTGTACCTCACTCTCTTCAAAAAGCCTAATCACTCACTGAGACATTTCAGAAAGAACTCATTGAAATGCACACTTTCATTGATCTTCTCACAAATGAGATGGATGATATTGGCATGCGGCTTGGGCGGATTGAAATGAAATATGCGCACTTTGAAACTAAATTTGCACATCTTAATGAGACTTTGTTGGAATATGTTGCTTCGTGTAACACAGATAAAACACAATATCCGGCTGCCCCTACTCTCCTTGTTGTCCATGAGATAGAAATTGCTAAGCTTGCTCCCCTGGCTGCCTTTGCTATCCCTACAATCCATGAGATGAGAATTGTTGCCCTGACGGCCCCTATTGGCCCTGTTGTCCTTGTTGTATATGAAATGGGAATTGTTGAGCATGCTACCCTGGCTGCCCTTACTGTCCCTGCTGACCATGAGATGATAGTTGCTAAACAGGCTTAAATACCATAGCAGCCACAAGCTAAAATGGAATGACTTTCAAAGTTCATAAATTTTGCAGTCTTATACACAATACACACGATCCAAATTATCCTTAGGTGTTAACTGGTACTGTATCTAAAACTATCAAGAATAGTGTTGAACAATCAAGGAAGACTATTACAACACCCTACACAGCAGGTCGTCCGACAAAAAGAAATAAGAAAAATATGAAAAAGAATCCAGATATTGAAGTGAGAGAGCCAGCAGCCGCAGAGGAGAGTGAGAAGATAGGAGTTGATGAAGTCATCAATGTGGACTCATCACCTGAAGTAGTTGCCCAAGGATGGATTTTAAGGGAAGAGAGCTTATCAAAGAGTCTGCTCGCTTTAGGGGATTCTTATTTTGAAAGCACTATATGATAAGTAAATTTCAACTATTCATGAATTTTCGGTGTGTACAAAGTTGTATACTGTTTACGAGCTTGTGCACTATGTACAATGTTATACACTGTGTACAAAGGTGTTCCAGATAAGGTAAAAATTGTACACAATGTTTAACTATATTAATAATAGTTGCATGCTAACAAATATATACATTGTTGGGAACATCATAATGTCTAAAGGAAAATTTGACGAATTCATTACAAACAAGTACCTCATTGATGCCAACATAGATGCTTTCACCTCCCTCTTAGCCGAAAAGAATAGGCTATTGTCTGGCATGTATCAAACATTCCTCTATATCTCATGTTTGTATTATGTGAGCAATCATGCATTTATGATTTATAGATTAATTTGTTTTCCTCAAGAATCACCCAAGTTGTTTGATTTATTTCAGACCTACGAAAGACATAATTTCAAAGCAGTAAACAATCTATACATCGAGAATACAAACCAACTTTCAGTCCGAGAAGCCAAATTCATTCTACAAGCACTATGTCACGAACAACACTGGAGACTTCTTGTAGGAGTCCTTAAGGAAAAGGTTTGGCTATTCTTCGATTCTTTGCCCAAAGAATGCACAGAGCTTTTCTTCCTAACGACGTGAATAAACTTCATGAGGACGTGATGAGCTCATTCGATTCAGATATATGAAATTGGCCTATCAAGATTGCCACGTATGCCAACCCAGAAAAATAGCATTAATTGCGACATGTTCGTCTGCAAGTATATGAAAATCCTTGTCCAATATGAAGTTGTCGATTGGGCTGAACATCAAAATTGGCAAGATAAAATGACACAATTTATAGTGGAATTGGCCTATACCTTAATCTATTCTACTGCAAAATAAAAAACTTTATTTTGAATAGTTATCTTTCATTAATTAATTCATTTATAAAATTTTTACATTCATCACTTTATATGACTTTGTGTAATAATCTTTATTTTTATATTAATTTACATTCATCACTGTGTACAATTATATAGCTTTTTAATAAATTTATTTAATCAATTTTTTATATAATGATACTTGGAATAATATTTTTTTTAGAAATATAAGCTGGTACAAATAGTGTATAAATTTGTACATTGTGTATAAACTTGTACGCAGTGGTACAAGTTTTATACATTTTTTTTTTATTGAATGATCCTTGGAATAATATTTTTTACATTCTTCACTATTTAATAATCTTTATTTTTCTATTAATTTACACTCATCACTATTTATATTTATACAATTTTTTTAATAAATTCATTTATACAATTTTTAATTTAATGAAGCTTGGATTAATATTTTTTTTAGTAATATAAATTTACATGGTTTACCACAGTATATACATTATTCTACATAGTGGGTATATAGTTACGACAAGCTTGTACACAATGTATAAATTTGAACACAGTGTGTAAAAGCTGTATACTTTCTTTATTTAATGATCCTTGGAATAATTTGTTTTTGTTATATAAATTTACATGGATAAGCACAATATGTGTATTAGTAACAACTCTAAATGTTAAGTGTTTGCAACAAAAATTAACCTTTGGGATATACATCTGCAACAAGAAAAGGTCAATATATGTATTAATTTATCTTAAACAAATACTTTAGAAGCTTGTAATAATATTTTTTAGCAATATATTTGTACATGGTTGTACACAGTGCGTACATGGCTATCACAAGTTGCTAAACAGTTTGCCAAACTTATACATAGTACATACTAGAGCTAGTACACAGTGTACAACCTTGTACACTATGTACAAGGGGTCTAGAATTTTCCTTATATGTAAACTGTATAAGCTTGTAAAACAAGAAATTATTGTGTACATAGTCAAAATAGTAAATATAGATCTCAATTGTAAAACAAGAGATCATAAAAAAGGGTGTATGAAATGCCAATTATAGAGAAACCCAAAACTGTAAATGTAGGTTCGTCGTTCATGCCTTCAATATGTTGATATTGAAATATTTAATAAATAGAAATGGAACATAAATTTTAAATTTACATAAAGGGTTGCAGTTGGTGATCCGTGGGCAGCAATCCAAGGGCTGCAGTTGGTGATCCGTGGGATATGATTATTATAATTAATTAGATTAAATGTTTTTCCTTTTTCTATTTACTCTCCTAGAATGTATATATATGTAATGATTCCAAGAAATGGAATAGAATTTGAATTTTCCTCTAAATAATTTCTTCATGGTATCAAAGCCTACAAAAATTATAAGCTTTCTTTGAATGCCGGCGGCAAACCTTCCTCCCTTTCATCCAAACCCTCAACTGGCAGTAACTCTCCATCATCCTGTCGATAACCTCTCTTCAAGAATCAGTAGCCCTTGCCCAAAATTCATCTTTTCTTTCAGCCGAGAAAACCTAACCATATCACTGTATAGCAAGATCTCATCCTCCTACCCAAATATTATCAATTTGAACACCGAAAACTCTGGATCTATAGAGAACTCTTCTTCTCTTTCTAGGCCATGGTGTGATCACTGTGCCAAACTAGGACATACAAAGGAGTCATGTTGGAAGATTCATGAAAAATCAAATGATGGGAAGGCAAACAAATCAACCCAAGAAAGCAAAGTGAACTCTGTCAAAACCACGCAAGATCAATCCATCAAAGCTAAAGCCATTCCTTTCACCAAGGAGCATTTAAAGATGCTGAAGTGGCTTAACAACAACACGAACCAACAGTCTCCAGAGCCTACTACCAGCCTACACGCTCACTCAGGTATAAAACAGTCAAAACTTTGGACTATTGACTCAGAAGCATCATATCATATGACAAGAGATATTACACTCCATGACTATCAACCTTATCATTAAAATTAAGTAGTTAAGATTGTTGATGGCTTAACATCCAAAGTTTTAGGAACTGGTTCTACTTTTATCACAGAAGCTATCACCCTTAAATTGGTGCTTTATGTGTTCAATCTTGAGTGCAATCTGATTTTCATTAGTAAATTGACTCGTGATAGTAATTGCTTAATAATTTTCTCCAATAATGTATTTATTTTTCAGGAACTGGATTCAGAGAAGAAGATTAGTAGTGTTGAGATGTGCTCTGGGTTATATTACAACATGACACCCAAAACCATACAAGCCTTAATGGCTACTCCTAAGAATCCCCCTCCTAAGAATCATTCAATTATAAGTCAGTTTGTTAAGAGTCATTCTAGAGTCAGTCAAGATAGAAAGATTACTATGTGACATTATAGGTTAGGTAATCCAAATTTCATGTATCTTGAAAAGCTTATTCCCCATTTATTTATTAATAAGAATCCAAATTTGTTCAAATGTGAAACTTGTCAATTGGCTAAACATACCAAATCATCTTACCCAATTGTTCCTTACTAACCTTGTAAAATCTTTGTCTTGATCCATAGTGACATTTGGGGACCCTCGAGAATTAAAAATATGAAAGTGGAGCAAAGTGGTTTGTGATATTTATTGATGATCATACTAGACTCACTTGGGTTTATTTAATGAAGGAAAAATCTGAAGTTGAAAGGATATTTAAATCATTTCAACTGATGATTCAAAATAAGTTTGATACAAAAATTCAACTCTTAAAATCAAACAATTGGAGAGAGTACTTCTATTCTATCATGAGAGAATACCTATCAAGCCATGGGATAATCCAAGTGAGTTCATATGCGTATATGCCTCAACAAGATGGGGTAGCTGAGAGAAAAATAGGCAACTCCTGGAAGTCGCAAGATATATTATGCTATTCACAAAAGTACCAAAATATCTATTGGGGGGAAGCCATTCTTATTGTTGAATACCTAATAAATAGGTTACATACCCGAATACTAAAATTTGAAACACCTAGACAAACTCTATACAAAGCCTATCCTTATGCTCGGTTCATATCATCAAACCTTCCACCTAAAGTTTTTGGGTGCTCTACTTTGTTCATATCTATCCACAAATAGAAGCAAGCTTGACCCAAGATAAAAAAATATGTCTTTATTGTCTATTATTCCCCAACAAAAAAAGGTTGCAAATGCTTTTGCCTTATTTCTAGGTAAGTATTTGAAACTATGGATGTCACCTTCTTTGAAAACAACTCATACTTCACTAGTTCAATTCAGGGGGAGATTGAAGGAGAATTTCAAACTTGGGAGCAGAATTCCTTATTATACAACCAAACATAGTCCAATCAAAATCAACAAATATCACAAGAAATCTAAACCACAAGTATTTCCCAAGGTATATCTATTATATCTCAAAATCCCCCTTCAAACCTATTACCTCCACCAATAAGTCCTAATCAATCCCTGCAAAGAGTAGCAATTAAGGAACAACAATATGTATACTCAAGAAAAAAGAAAGAAAAATTAGTATATGTCAAGCAGTGAGATACATCTTGCATTTGTCAACTCTACTTCAATGGATCCAGCAATTGTAGAAATTTATACATAGGAGAAAAATGAGGAAGTTCAAAAAGAGAGAGAATCATCAAATGGCAAAAAAGAATCATCCACCAAGCATCCAATCGAAAACTTTCTCTCCTATAGCAGATTATCAGACACTTATCAAATTTTCCTTTCCAAGTGGGATGATGTACAGATTCTGACTAATATTTTGGAAGCTTTGAATCACCCAAGATGGAGACAGGCAGTTAAAGAAGAAATTATGACCTAAAAAAAATCAAACATGGGCGATTATTCATCTCCCACTAGGAAAGAAAGATGTGACTTGCAAATGGGTGTTCACTGTAAAGCATAAGGTTTATGATAGTGTTGATAGGCTAAAAGCTAGACTGGTTGCAAGAGGATTTACTCAGTCTTATGGAATAGACTATCAAAAAACTTTTGCTCCTATTGCAAAGCTCAATCTCATCAGGTTTCTTTTTTCCTTAACAGCAAATTTATATTAGCCCCTGCATCAACTAGATATCAAGAAGCATTCTTGAAAGGGAACCTAAAAGAAGAAATCTACATGAAGATTCCAATAGGGATTCATAAATTTTATGGAAGAGATAAAGCGTGTTAACTATTGAAATCTTTGTATGAATTCAAGAAGCCTCCAAAAGCATGGTTTGGAAGATTCTTAAAGGATGTAAAAGGCCATGGTTTCAAACAATGCCAGGCAGGTCCTACCTTGTTTGTGAAGCAGTTAGAAAGAGACAAGATAGCAGTATTGATTGTATATGTGGATGACATCATTCTTATAAGAAAAGATATAGAGGAAATAATGAAGATCAAGCAGGCTTTGTTTGAAGTAAAAGATATAGGATCACTTAGATACTTCCTTCGTATGGAGGTAGCTCGATCAAACAAAGGTATATTTTTTTCCCAACGCAAGTATGCCTTAGACCTATTGA